>NC_090654.1:148055911-148355911 GCF_040937935.1 Hyperolius riggenbachi
GCATTGTGGTAGTTCCTTAACAGCTGTAGGGCCAAGTTTGCCCATGCCTGGTATAGAGCCTTTAGAGTGAATAGTTCTAAGCTTTGGTGAGATCATTTACATTTCAAAAAAAGAGGAAGACTAAAGGGGCCCATACACCTAACAATTTTCCCGCCGATATACAGCAGATTCAATCACTGTGATCGAATCTGCTGTGAAATCGCTGCACAAACGCTGACAGAACGATCGATTTCCGTCCGAAATCAATTGTTCCCGTCGATTCCTGTTGAGCCGTCCGTGCGGAAGATTTTGCACGATCGCCGGCGGGTCGGGAGTGCGTCGATAGCGGCATTCGGATTCTCTCCATGACTAATACCGGACCACACGCAACTGAGGTGGCATTCACAGTGGGACGTTGCGGGGCTGCGTTATAAAGTCTTATAACGCAGCTTACCACACTGTAATGATAATTCTATGGATTGTTCACAGTGCAACGTTAAAGTCGCGTTAAAAAATGTTGTGTTGTGGGAACTCACTGCTTGCAGTGCGTTACCTCTAAACGCAGACGCTTTGCGACTAACGTCGAATTAAAAAGCACCGTACCACTGTGAATGCGACCTAAACCTGTAACCTGAATGTAGAAAAAAGTACTTCTTGGTAGCTTTCACACTATGCATGTAAGTGTTGAAATCCAATAGGATTGAAAGACAATGGTGATGAAAGTCGCATCACGAGTTAGAAGTACAATGCATTGCTTACAGTACAGTGTAGTATGCTTCACTGCCACTGTAAACACAGTGTGCTTCTTGTTATTCCGATGGAAAACACTGCACTGGTTATGCATCAATGTGAACTTAAAGAGAACCCGAGGTGTGTTTAAAGAATGTTATCTGCATACAGAGGTTGGATCTGCCTATACAGCCCAGCCTCTGTTGCTATCCCAAACCCCACTAAGGTCCCCCTGCACTCTGCAATCCCTCATAAATCACAGCCATGCTGTGAGGCTGTGTTTACATCTGTAGTGTCAGTCTCAGCTGCTCCCCTGCCTCCTGCATAGCTCCGGTCCCTGCCCCCGTCCCTTCCCTCCAATCAGCATGGAGGGAAGGGATGCAGGCGGGGACTGGAGTTCTGCAGGAGGCGGGGAGAGCAGCAGACTGACACTATAGAGATAAACACAGCCAGCTCTGACAAGCTGTTTGTCAGCAGCGTGGCTGTGATTTATGAGGGATTGCAGAGTGCAGGGGGACCTTAGGGGGGTTTGGGATAGCAACAGAGGCTGGGCTGTATAGGCAGATCCAGCCTCTGTATGCAGATAATATTCTTCAAACCCACCTCGGGTTCTCTTTAACATTAAAATATAATTGCATTGTTTGCAATGCAATTATGTTGTCCGTTGCAATGCAATAAATGCATACAGTGTAAAAGGAACCTGACTCTCAAGTAAGATGAAAATATGTACTGTTTATATAAACACATCCTCATCAATTCATTTAACATAGCAAATAAAACAACAAAATAACAACCAATGCCAGGGAAGGGAACAGTTGGAGGGCAAACCCCACAGTGTGAAGAAAGATAGGCCAAACGGGAGAAACGGGCAGAATTGGATGAGGAAAAGACTGGATTATTGACAGGGGGAACAGAAGTGACTGGTAGAGGGACTCTGGAAAAGTGGGACGGTTGTCATTTATAAAGGGGGGGGGGGGGATTCTTGCATTTCATCAGGATGGTATTTCATCTGGATGTTATTTGCTGCTGTGGTCAAGGAGTATTGCAGATAGTATACATCGGGTCAGCATCATACTAAATGAGTATGGTGCTGGCCCCTGTACACTATCTGCAATACTCCTCTAACCCAGCAGCAAATAACATCCATATGAAATAACATGCATGTGAACTGCAAGAGTCAGCCCCCCACCCACGCATACAGTGGCCTTTTAAGCCATCTGCACATACCTTGAAAACAGGATCTATGTTCCATTTTTACTTTTTTGCAGCAGTGGGACACTTTGCACAGATTTTGAAATATTTTGCAGACTACACCGCACTTATAAGTGCAGACACAACAGTAGACATGTTCATGGATCTCGCTCCCACTGTATGCAGTGCATGGCTTAACCCTTTACAACCCACTCAGCCAATCACTGTTCTGCCAAGAAGCGTGAGATCTCACAGGCAGAGAAGCGCTCCTGCAACGTATAGCAGCAGCTTTTGCTATCTAGAGCCAGGCACCAGAAGCGCTCTTGCCTGCAGTGAAAAGGTTTACAATGCAGGCTCTTGCTAGCTGGCCGGGCGCATGATGACAGCCGGATGGTCATTGAAAATAGCTGGGCGCTCCGCCCACCTAATTGGTTCTGGGGAGAACACTGCCACATCTGATGATTCTACCCATACTGTCCATACTTTGACGAATTTATCAAATTGAGGCCTAGCTTAATATGTGCGCTTGAAAAGCGGCAAATTGGCTTTTATCAAAGCAATCCAATCATTCAAGATTGGAGGAGTATTCTGTTTCCATTTTGAATGTAACACTTTTCTAGCATAAAATAATATAATCCTAATAAGCATCTTTTTATATTTGCCATATGACCCAGTATACTGAATGTGCAGGCCTTGAAAGATAACACCATTAGAAGGCTGAGTTTGAAATTAATTAAGTGAACTACTGATTTCCAATAGTTATGCACCTGTGCACATAACCATATATACAGTGTAGGAAGTTAGTGTTGCATGTTTGACA
This sequence comes from Hyperolius riggenbachi, assembly GCF_040937935.1. NCBI lineage: Eukaryota > Metazoa > Chordata > Amphibia > Anura > Hyperoliidae > Hyperolius > Hyperolius riggenbachi. The sequence goes on from NC_090654.1 coordinate 148,058,631, forward strand.
TTTAAAGCAGGAACCATTATGTAAATTACCTAAATTACCCTTATTTGCAGTCTATCTTGTTAGGAAAAACAGGATAGACTACAGGCACCCCCCAGACAGCCTTTACTGCTTCAGACCGACTGGCTTCTCAGATGGAGGATTGAAGATAGGTGTCCACTTTGCATGACCTCTAAGCAGTCTTCACCACTCTCACCAAATATGCTTTCTGAGGATATCCTACAGTTCAGTCTGTATTGACTGACAACGAAGTATATCCATCCCCAGAATATTCTCTGGCAGCTCAGACACTAACACATTTGCCTTGAGACCTGGTCCCTCGCCAATAGCCAAAGTAACTTGTGTTCTGACTTCTGGTATAGTCTTTCTACCCAGATCTTCAACATAAATTGTTTCACAAAACAATGTTTCAGATTTAAATGGTAGAAAACTGGTTTAGGAACAATGTTTCAGATTTAAATGGTATAAATTAGTAGACAGTCTTCGCATCACACTAACAATGCATAAAAAAGAAAAAAAAATATTGGGAGGGGGGAGATTATCTGATAACTCATTTATAAAATTACATTACATTTTATCTCTTATACAGTCAGCCATTTAGCAGTGGTTTGTCAAGTTTGGATGAGCTGCAAGCCATATCTGGTCACTGGACCTGATTTGACTTTTGTCTAGATTAGCAACATGCAGGTCCAATGACCAGATCTGAGCTTGCAGCTCCATCCCAACTAGACAAGCCTCTGCTGAATTTTAAGTCCTCTCTGAGCAAAAGTGCATTCTGCAGTTTGCATAAGATTTCATAGGCAGGGGGAGGAAAGATTTCACAGGCAGAAGGAGAGGACAGGAGGTGTATGCTAAGCAGCTATGCACTGTGATAATAAGAAGCAAAATATGGCTGCTCGGACTTTGCAACAGAAAGAAACTATAAAATACTATAAGATGGGATACTAAATGGGATACAGTTGGGGACATCAACCTTGGAGAAGGACTTAGGAGTACTCATCGAAAACAAGTTAAATAATCGTATTCAATGCCAAGCCGCTGCAGCTAAAGCTAATAAAATTTTGGGATGCATTAAAAGGGAAATAAAAACTCAAGATGCTAGCAAAATATTGCCCTTGTTTAACTCTTTAGTAAGGCTACATCTGGAATATGGAATTCAGTTCTGGGCACCACATTACAGGAAAGTTGCCGTTTTAGAGCAGGTGCAGAGACGAGCAACAAAATTGATCCGTGGGATGGAAGGTCTCAATTACCAAGAAAGGCTAGATAAACTGGGTTTATTTAGTCTAGAGAAAAGATGCCTTAGAGGGGATCTAATTAATATGTATAAATACATCAGAGGGCAATATAAAAGCTTGGCAGATGAGCTTTTTGTCCCTAGTCCTTCTCAAAGGACTAGAGGACATGATCTGCACATGGAGGAAAAACGTTTTAGCCATTTATTTAGGAAATGGTTCTTTACAGTAAGAGTGATTAAGATGTGGAATGCATTGCCACAGGAAGTAGTTATGGCTAATTCTATACCTGCATTTAAAGGGGGCTTAGATGCTTTCCTTGCGTTGCAAGACATCATGGCTACAATTACTAGGTACGGTAATGCCCAGGATCTTGATCCAGGGATTGTAGCTGATTGCCATCTGGAGTCAGGAAGGAATTTTTTCCCTTTTGGTGCTAATTGGACCATGCCTTGTAGGGTTTTTTTGCCTTCCTCTGGATCAACGGGGATATGTGAGGGAGCAGGCTGGTGTTGTACTTTTTCTCTGGTTGAACTCGATGGACATATGTCTTTTTTTAACCCAAATAGCTATGCAACTATTAAAGCGGTTTGCAGCTGCATGTACTTTATAAACTGAATAAACTTTATATAATATAATACCATTTACTTGGTATAGTTAGTTTTTCATCTCAAATCCACTTTAAGATTGTGAAGATGTGGAGTCTATTTGGGCAAGCATTCATGGTGTTAATGAAAGCCAATTGCTTAACCTCCCTGGCGGTGCATTTCTGTCTGTAATTATGAGTCAAAAGTAGTACATTTTTTTTCAAGAATTTTCGGCCTCCAATTCTTAAATGGGTACTGTAGGGGGGTCGGGGGAAAATGAGTTGAACTTACCCGGGGCTTCTAATGGTCCCCCGCAGGCATCCTGTGCCCGCGCAGCCGCTCACCGATGCTCCGGCCCCGCCTCCGGTTCACTTCTGTAATTTCTGACTTTAAAGTCAGAAAACCCCTGCGCCTGCGTTGCCGTGTCCTCGCTTTCCCTGATGTCACCAGGAGCATACTGCGCGGGCACAGACCATACTGGGCTTGTGCTATACACTCCTGGTGACATCAGCGGGAACGAGGACACGGCAACGCAGGCGCAGGGGTTTTCTGACTTTAAAGTCGGAAATTCCAGAAGTGAGCCAGAGGCGGGGCCGGAGCATCGGTGAGTGGCTGCGCGGGCACAGGATGTCTGCGGGGGACCATTACAAGCCACGGGTAAGTTCAACTCATTTTCCCCCGACCCCCCTACAGTATTCCTTTAAGTCATAACTCACCAAAATATGTCAGAATAAAAGCCTGGTAGACATTCTGCATATAAATAAAATACTAGTGTAACGATTGTGGAATCATCTCCGTTGTCAGCGCACCAGACGTGCGCTGACGCGGCGGATTTCCTCCACAAGAGTATAATTGAGGACACCCAGGCTAGGTGCTATGCACCTGCAGAGGGAAATTCCTGTCGGCAGGTGGAGCTGTGGAGTGCAGAGGAACAGCTCCTCTGCCCTACCACACACGCCAGACAGGAATTGTACGAAGGGAAGAAACGCAATCGCAATAGAAGCGATTCAGAGTGAGCACAGAGACAGATTGTGTGTGTGCATAAAATTAGTCGCCAACCCACGACTGTGCACACACCACAGCAGATAAGAAGCAGGAACGCGATCGCGAGAGGTGCGATCGCCAGACGTGACACAAGGTTACAGCAAGACGGAGCATGAGAGTAGCAAAGGCACAGCAAATAATACAATGAGGAGATATGGAAAACAACAAACGCTAGCTAACCGCGAACACCGCACTCATTCGCAACAGTTATGCGCGGTCTCCACGTGATAAGCACAATAGAGACAAGCACGCCTAACTAACCATCGACAGACAAACATGAAACAGAGGACGCGAACGCTTGCTTAGCGGTTACCTCACCGAGCCTCCAGCAAGCGATCGTAGCATACAAGACAGACACACGAAAACAGGGACAAGCGAGAGATAGGATCCACAGCACTAGCGAGAAGCGAGTGCAATCCAGGTACAGAGTAGCAGAACAGAAGGATCCACAGCACTAGCGAAAAGTGGCCAGCGTGATCCCAGGAGACAGAACAGAAGGATCCACAGCGCCAGCGAAAAGTGGCTAGCGCGATCCCAGGAGACAGAACAGAAGGATCCACAGCGCTAGCGAAAAGTGGCTAGCGCGATCCCAGGAGACAGAACAGAAAGATCCACAGCGCTAGCGAAAAGTGGCTAGCGCGATCCCAGGAGACAGAACAGAAGAGATAACTGGTAGCAACCGCTGCACCAGCTATACTCCAAGAACAGAGATCAGAACCATTTCCTGTCGACCACCGCTGGGACAGGACAACAGCAACAGAACAAACAAACAGATAAACAATCCTAACTGCACTTAAGGAATCTGCCTAGCACAGTTTCCAGGAATTACTCTAAGCTGATCTTCAAACCAAGAGCATGGCTGACACTCTCTAGGAGTGTGTACTACAAACCCTGAAGGAATGACCAGCAAAGGACTGTGGGTAATCCCAACCTTTATACTGCCAGTCATCACAGGAGGCAGGTAGGGGATTTGCATAACGAATGTATGCAAATTCCTCAGCAGCAAACTGCAAGACAGACAAAAAGTCTCTCTTAAAGAGACCTGCAGAATGCAGACCTGAACAGTGGTCAAAAAGCTGCCTGTTTACACAGGCAGCTGAGCAGATTCTCACAACTAGAAGAAAAATGTATTTAATTAAATAAATTCATGAATAAACTTAAAAAATTGTGAAACTGTACAAATAAGGCAGGTAGAGAGTAGTCAAAATCCAGGCAGAGGTCGGTGCAGGCGGCAGGCTAAGCGTATTCAAAATCTAGGCAAAAATTGGTAACAGTAAGGCAGAAGCACTTAGCTCAGAAACAGTTGGGAACCAAATGGCTATATTGTCATCCTGTGGTTTCAAATGAGGTACGTGGATTTTCATGGAAATTTTAGCGGAAATTGCTGCTGACTTGAACATCAATTTTCTCAAAAACTACAATGTCTTTTTGAAAGATTTTATTTCCTCTTGTTCCTACTTTCCTGCTTAACATTTCCTGAAAATTTGGTGTTTGTAGAACCTACGGGGGCTTTGCTATTAACTGCCAAAGTTGGCCGCTGTTGACTAATGTAAAATGCAGAAAATTTGCATTACCGATATGCGGTATTATGCTGCCTTTAGAGGTTAAAGTGGATCCGAGATGAACTTTTACTCTTTGCATAATTGTTCCTTTCCTATTGTTTACAGGGCATTCCTCAAGCAAAATTTTTTATCGATTTTGTTTTAATACTCTAATTCCCTATAAACTAAACAAGCCACGCCCACAGGTTTTCAGAGAGCCAAGGCATTTTCAGACAGTAGCAAGGGCTCATGGGAGCTCAGTCTGGGCAGGAGGAAGGGGAGGTATTACTAGCCAGAGGTTTCAGAGGCAGGGGGGAGGAGGGAGGAGGAGGGGGGATTAGTTTTTTTTTTTTTACAGGCTGAGTGTTAAAGATGCAGATAAGCCTGCCTCTGTGTAATGTTTACAAACAACATGGCTGCTGTCATTGTATCACATGAAGAAATAATCATATTCTATTGAAGCTGTTTGCAGCTAGATTTGCTGTGTAAACTAAATCTAAACTTTAGATAAGATATATAGATGAGTTACTTGTTATAGTTAGTTTTTCATCTCGGATCCGCTTTAAAGGGACACTTAAGTCAAACAAAAAAAATGAGTTTTACTCACCTGGGGCTTCCAATAGCCCCCTGCAGCTGTGCGGTGCCCTCGCCGTCTCCCTCCGATCCTCCTGGTCCCGCCGGCAGCCACTTCCTGTTTCGGTGACAGGAGCTGACAGGCTGGGGACGCGAGTGATTCTTCGCGTTCCCATACACATTAGCACCCTCTATGCTGCTATATGGTATATGATATATGCTATAGCAGCATAGATGGCGCTATTGTGGCCAGGAACGCGAAGAATCACTCGCTACCCCAGCCTGTCAGCTCCTGTCACCGAAACAGGAAGTGGCTGCCAGCGGGGCCAGGAGGATCGAAGGGAGACGGCGAGGGCACCGGACAGCTGCAGCGGGCTATTGGAAACCCCAGGTGAGTAGAACTCATTTTTTTGGGGGGACTTAAGTGTCCCTTTAATAGCAAAGCCCCCATAGGAGCTAGAAACACGAGCCAGAAAAAAATATTTCAAAAAGACTTTGTAGTTTTTGAGAAAATCGGTGTTAAAGTCGGCAGAAATTACTGCGAAAATCTGCATTGGAATCGATATGCGGTATGATGCCGACTTTAGAGGTTAATAGCAAAGCCCCAATAGGTGCTAAAAAACACCAAATTTTCAAGGAATGTTAAGCAGAGAAATGCGTTTGTGTCCCCAAAGTTAATGAATGTGATCAAATGGCTGTAAAACATTTAGCTAGCACTAGGCTAGCTAGTACAAGTGTCCGGCACCCCCCGATCCTCGCCGATCCCCCGTTTATGCATTACCCAGCCTAGATCCAGCGGCGATCCACACAGCCTCCCCACACAGCTCCGGTCTTCACTATGGGGAGGATCGCACAGGACTTTGCAGACTGGGTAATGTATTAACGGGGGGGTTGGGGGGGGGGGATCACAGGCAATCGAGGGGAGCTGGACACTTGTACTAGCTAGCCTAGTGCAGCTTAAAGTTTTACAGCCATTTGATCACATTAATTATGCATGGGTGACTCCTGAGGCCAGCAAGCTGTATGCCCGACACAGTGTATAAAGGGTGGGCAAATTGGGACTGTTGGTTTACTGTCTTTTCCTAAATGGTGCCTCCAGCTTATTGCTGTACATGGGCCAAGGACAGGCTCTATCATGTTGATGCTATCAACATCTGCCTGGAGTTTATCACTGACCACCTAGACAGGCCGAACTCATACGCTAGAATCCTTCTCCTGGACTTCAGCTCGGCCTTTAACACTATCTGCCCCCGTATCCTGCAGGATAATCTCACGGAGCTGGAAGTCCATCCAATCCTTCTAGAGTTGAGCTGAAATTTTCGAAATTTCGCATTACTATAATTACGCATGCGAAATTCGCGATTACGATGCGAAATTGCGGTAGCGTAATTGCCATTAAAATCGTAATTGAAAATACCGTAAGCGTAATTTTCAATGCGAAATTTCGCGTTTCGTTCATGCCGTAATTTCGCATTAAACGCTACCGTAATTTCGCGTTAAACCGTAACGCTCCGTATAATCTAAAAAAGCCGCCGACTTTAAGGGTTAATAGCAAAGCCCCCTTAAATGCTAAGAGCCTCAAATTTGGAGAATATATTAAGGAGATCAGGAGGAATAAGAGGAAAAAATTTTTTTCAAAAAGACCTTATAGTTTTTGAGAAAATCGATGTTAAAGTTTCAAAGGAAAAATGTAAACATTTAAAAACCCGCTGACTTTAATGGTTAATAGCAAAGCCTGCTTAAAGTTTAGGAACACCAAATTCCCAGGGTATATTAAGGGGATCAGTGGGAATAAGAGGAAAAAATTTTTTTTCAAAAAGACCTTATAGTTTTTGAGAAAATCGATTTTTAAGTTTCAAGGGCGAAAATGTCTTTTAAATTCGGAAAATGTCAGTTTTTTTTGCACAGGTAACAATAGTGTATTATTTTCATAGATTCCCCCAAGTGGGAAGAGTTTTACTTACTTCGTTCTGAGTGTGGGAAATATAAAAAAAAAACGACGTGGGGTCCACCCTCCCAGACCTCTTTAACCCCTTGTCCCCCATGCAGGCTGGGATAGCCAGAATGCGGAGCACCGGCCGCGTGGGGCTCCGCACCCTGACTATACCAGCCCGCATGGTCCATGGATTGGGGGGGTCTCGGAAGGGGAGGGGCAGCCAAGCTTTCCCCTCCCCCTCCGAGCCCTTGTCCAATCCAAGGACAAGGGGCTCTTCTCCACCTCCGATGGGCGGTGGAGGTGGAGGCCGCGATTTCCTGGGGGGGAGGTTCATGGTGGAATCTGGGAGTCCCCTTTAAAAAGGGGTCCCCCAGATGCCCACCCCCCCTCCCAGGAGAAATGAGTATAGAGGTACTTGTACCCCTTACCCATTTCCTTTAAGAGTTAAAAGTAAATAAACACACAGACACTTAGAAAAAGTATTTTAATTGAACAAAAAACATAACCACGAAAAAAGTCCTTTAATATTCTTAATTAACCATTAATACTTACCTGTCCCTTTAAAAGCCAGTTCCCACGCAATATCCTCGGAAATATACTAAACAGTTACAATATAACAAAGTTATTACAATGTAACAACTTTGTTACATTGTAACTACGCCGCACCCGACGCCACTCGCCGCTCAGCCGCCGCACCCGCACGCACCCGACAGAGCTCTGAGCTATATAGCTCAGAGCTCCCTAAACATCTTTGTATTTGGGCTCCAAGGAGCCCCATTGGTCCTTAGCAGACCAATGGGGTTCCTTTAAATCAGAAGGAACCCCATTGGTCTGCTAAGGACCAATGGGGCTCCTTGGAGCCCAAATACAAAGATGCTTACAGAGCTCTGAGCTATATAGCTCAGAGCTCTGTCGGGTGCGTGCGGGACGCTAAGTCCCCGCCGGCTCCCGCTGCCTTCCCCGCCTCTCCCACATGTCACCCACATGTCACCCACATGTGGGTGACATGTGGGTGACAGATGTGGGCGGGGTGGACAGCGGGAGCCGGCGGGGACTTAGCGTCCCGCACGCACCCGACAGAGCTCTGAGCTATATAGCTCAGAGCTCTGTAAGCATCTTTGTATTTGGGCTCCAAGGAGCCCCATTGGTCCTTAGCAGACCAATGGGGTTCCTTCTGATTTAAAGGAACCCCATTGGTCTGCTAAGGACCAATGGGGCTCCTTGGAGCCCAAATACAAAGATGCTTAGGGAGCTCTGAGCTATATAGCTCAGAGCTCTGTCGGGTGCGTGCGGGTGCGGCGGCTGAGCGGCGAGTGGCGTCGGGTGCGGCGTAGTTACAATGTAACAAAGTTGTTACATTGTAATAACTTTGTTATATTGTAACTGTTTAGTATATTTCCGAGGATATTGCGTGGGAACTGGCTTTTAAAGGGACAGGTAAGTATTAATGGTTAATTAAGAATATTAAAGGACTTTTTTCGTGGTTATGTTTTTTGTTCAATTAAAATACTTTTTCTAAGTGTCTGTGTGTTTATTTACTTTTAACTCTTAAAGGAAATGGGTAAGGGGTACAAGTACCTCTATACTCATTTCTCCTGGGAGGGGGGGTGGGCATCTGGGGGACCCCTTTTTAAAGGGGACTCCCAGATTCCACCATGAACCTCCCCCCCAGGAAATCGCGGCCTCCACCTCCACCGCCCATCGGAGGTGGAGAAGAGCCCCTTGTCCTTGGATTGGACAAGGGCTCGGAGGGGGAGGGGAAAGCTTGGCTGCCCCTCCCCTTCCGAGACCCCCCAATCCATGGACCATGCGGGCTGGTATAGTCAGGGTGCGGAGCCCCACGCGGCCGGTGCTCCGCATTCTGGCTATCCCAGCCTGCATGGGGGACAAGGGGTTAAAGAGGTCTGGGAGGGGGGACCCCACGTCGTTTTTTTTTAATATTTCCCACACTCAGAACGAAGTAAGTAAAACTCTTCCCACTTGGGGGAATCTATGAAAATAATACACTATTGTTACCTGTGCAAAAAAAACTGACATTTTCCGAATTTAAAAGACATTTTCGCCCTTGAAACTTAAAAATCGATTTTCTCAAAAACTATAAGGTCTTTTTGAAAAAAAAATTTTTCCTCTTATTCCCACTGATCCCCTTAATATACCCTAGGAATTTGGTGTTCCTAAACTTTAAGCAGGCTTTGCTATTAACCGTTAAAGTCGGCGGGTTTTTAAATGTATACATTTTTACTTTGAAACTTTAACATCGATTTTCTCAAAAACTATAAGGTCTTTTTGAAAAAAAAATTTTTCCTCTTATTCCTCCTGATCTCCTTAATATATTCTCCAAATTTGAGGCTCTTAGCATTTAAGGGGACTTTGCTATTAACCCTTAAAGTCGGCGGCTTTTTTATATTATACGGAGCGTTACGGTTTAACGCGAAATTACGGTAGCGTTTAATGCGAAATTACGGCATGAACCCACTGTAATGCGAAAATTACGCGAAAATTACGCTTACGCGAAATTTCGCGAAATCCTTCTTCATTACGATTATGTACTTACGGCCATAATCGTAATTACACTAATTACGCGAAATTTCGCGAAATCGTAATTAGGTCATTACGCTCATCTCTAAATCCTTCGTCTCTGGATCACAGACTTTCTCTCGAACAGGTCCCAGGTTGTGAAGCTGGGCAAAATATCCTCCAGACCCAGAGTGACCAACACTGGAGCCCCTCGGGGCTGCGTCTTGTCACCATTCCTGTTCTCTCTATACACGAATAACTGCACATACACTGCGGACTGTCAAAATCATCAAATTTGCGGACGATACCACAATTGTTGGCCTTATTAGTGAGAATGACGAGCAGGCCTACCGCCTGGAGGTTGACAGAGTCTGCAATTGGTGTAGAGAGAATAGGCTGGTTCTCAACACAGCCAAAACCGTGGAGATGGTCATTGATTTCAGGAAGTATGCCAGTAATCCCCCCCCCCCCATGTACATCGAGGGTACCAAAGTCTCTAGGGTTCCCAGCGTCCGCCTTCTGGGTACAACCATCTCTCACGATCTGACCTGGAGGGCAAATACCACCGCAACTCAGAAGAAGGCTCAGCAAAGACTCTTCTTCCTTCGCCAACTAAAGAAGTTTGGTATGGCCCAAGAACTTCTGAGGTCCTTCTACTCTGCGACGATCGAGTCAGTCCTCTGCTCATCCATCCTGGTCTGGTTCGCTGGCTGCACCACCAGTGACAGATACAAGCTTCAGTGGGTCATCAGCTCAGCGGAGAGGATCATTGGGAAACCTCTTCCCCCTCTTGATCACATCTACAACACCAGACTGCGTAACAGAGCAATGGAAATTGTGGGTGACCACTCGCACCCTGGTCACGTTTTTTTCAGGCGACTCAAACTAGGTCGGAGGTTCAGGTCCATCCCTGCAAAAACCACTAGGCGTATGAACGCTTTTTTCCCCACTGCCATCAGACTCTTGAACTCTGCCCGTTCTACTGACCCCCCCTATAGCCGTCTCCAGTCTAACATCTGACCTTGAAAGCGGCTGCGTTGTTATCTGCCTTGCTTAGGTTGCTAGAGTTATCTGCTGCCACACACCGCTGTCCCTGCTAGACCCGAAATGCTCTACGTCAAACGATAATGTGTATAAAACGACAATGTGTATTCTCATGTCCTGTTGTATTACTCTTGCTCTGTGTACTACTCTTTTCTGTTGTATAACTCTTTCTGTGCCTATCAATGTGTCAAATCCAATTCTGGGCACGGCCCAACCGTGCTTGGCGAAATAAACAAATTCTGATTCTGATCATGTCCTGTTTCCTATTTTTTAGGGCATGCACACATGTGCAGCACACCTTTATGCATCCTAGATTTCAATACACCATTGAGAGAACAAATCTATCATCATAGAGAGGAGAGGAGGCGCCAGGAGTGAAGTCATGTCGAGGAGGGGTCAGGGCCAGTGAAACACTTCAGTGTCCCAGAATGACTATTGAGCTCACATTTAACCTGCTGGATTTAGTAACGCTTAAAATCACGTATTTGGCACATTTTTTTTTCTTTTAGTAGCCACATCTATTTTAAAATGCAAAACATGCATTATGATATCAAAAAGTTTACAAACCTTAACTAATGTTTTTCCTGGAGTGTGTGTGAGTGTGTGTGTGTGTGTGTGTGTGTGTGTGTGTGTGTGTGTGTGTGTGTATAAACTTTAGAATCAATATGATTGTGTGGTTACATTGTGTCTACACAGCTTTCCTCAAAGTTTAAAGGAGACTCTCCTGCAAGACATTTTGAGACTGGAAACAATACTTCTACTAGTTCAACAAGATTTGGAAACTATCAGAAAGATCCAAGCTGACATGGTAAAGCAAATGTCAACTGTTCCAAGCCAGATAAATGGGTTGAAGGATGAGGTGAGTTAACCACCATTCTTTTGTTTATAACCATGCTATGACAATAACACATGCTGGATAAACGAATTATCCTCCCCGATCTGAGCTCTAGCTTACTTAGGGGTGGTTCACACAGATTATTCTGCGACAAAGCACAGCTGAGGCAAGCTAACAGGCCAGCTAGCAGACAATCCGAGCAGCCCGTGGAGACGGCGAGGGAGCCCACTGCCTGAAGGGGCAGGAGAAAGCCCCTGGTAAGTATCAATTCTTTTTTGTAACAGCAGCACACAATTGACAGCGCTCCTAGGCTGCAAATGAAATAAAACCAATAGAGGCATGCATATCTCCCCCCCACCCCCCCGCTATGTATTGAAAATGCATACAAGAGAGATATTGCAGAGGTGAGAAAAGGTGTCATTGAAGTGGGAGACAGAGTGGAAAACTCGGAGCAGGGGCAAGTGAGAATAGAAAATGCACTGAGAGCTGTGTTTAAGGAGCTGGAAACACAAGATAAGCAGCTAAATGAACATGTTATGAAAATGGATGGCTGCCTTAGAGAATAGAAGCTGTCGAAATAACGTTAGCATCCGAGGCCTGCCTGAAGCAACAGGACTGGAGGATCTGATGTCGTCTCTTGATGGGATCTTTCGCAAACTGCTGGATAAGCCAGATGACTTTCCCATCGTGATCAATCGAGCTCACCATGCTTGTGGCCCAATGCCCTCTGATTTATTACACCCCAGAGATGTTATTTGCTGGCTTCATTACTTTACTACGAAGCAAGCCATCATGGCAGCAGCACATGCACAGAAAGAGCTGGACTTTGTTGGCACAGTTTTAAATTTCTACTCTGACCTTTCACGGGATACACTGCTTTGGAAGTCAGTCAGACCCCTGCTAATGGCTCTTTGAGACAAAGGTGCTACTTACTCTCGGGGATGTTCTTTTGATTAAAAAAGAGGGACAATCTGCTAGCTTCCAGACGCTGGTGGATTTCCTGAAGGGGATGGAAAAATGTAGCCTTGAGGATTACCTCTATACCAGATTAATCTACAGCAGATGTGTTAATGCCCTTGCCTCAACGAGAAAGATGGCGTACGACACAAAATAGAAAACATTGTTTGACTGCTCAGGATCATGCTACTGGGCATGGGCCTACATATTCCACTGCTACTTCTTAATCTGCTGGGTACTTAGGTACAATACTCTACTACACAAGGGTGTCTTATAGTGATCTGTGAGTATGCTGTGGGCCGTTGCCCCTCTGTATGTTACTATGGCCATTGCTACTTAATTCTGGAATGTTGTGCTTTACATTTGAGTTTACTTTTGATCTTTTCTCCTTTTTTTGACACTTTTGCTATTTTGATTTTTTTTTTCTTGCTCCCTGAAGATCCAGCGTTGACGATATAGCTTAACAGACTTTATTGCCCTAAAAGTGTTATTTTATGATTATTACTACATGGGAACAGTTAGCCTTGTATGCCTCTGGAGTTTCTCTTCTCTAGAGAGGATGTGCTACAGTCCCAAGGACTCCCCCTGGGGGGATGCTTGTTATTTGCATACACCATACTTGGTTGAACTTCCTCCCTGGGACATGTTGCTTTATGAGGTGGAACGCATATATATGCTCTTTAGGTCATGGTTTATAGCACTACATTATTCCTATGGTTGTGTTGGGGAGGGAAGGGAAGTGAGAAGATTGAGACACCGCTATGAGCATTATATTTTGTGTTTCTGAGTTCTGCTGCTTAGTGCAGGGTAACAGGGAATATTTGAAAAAGTAATATAGAATCATTGCTCAATGGATAATATTCACTTTTTTTTCTATGCTGCTTTAATAGTATATGGGAGATCTCGTTCATTCTACTAAATTGAGATGTTATGGTCATTATTATTTTTATTTTATTGTTATTAGAATTTTATTTAAGGCTACTTAAAGCAGTAGGATCAGCCATACTATTCCAGGGAAAAAAAAAACATATATAAGTAGATAAATACTTGATCTACTTACATTACATGTATTGTACTGTCCACGTTTTGATTTCAGAGAATGTTATATAGTAAATAACGAGAATTCTGTTCCTGGTGGGGGCCATGTCTTTTGCCCATAGTTAAGGCTAACTCGTGATGTCATTTCTGCCCTTTACTTTTTTTCTTGTCTCCTCCAATCGCTGAGTCACCTCAGCCTTGCTTGTAAACTTGTCTCTTGTCTACAGTTTTGTCCCCACTTTATTGCCTGATGAAGCGGGCTCGGCCTGCGAAACGCGTTGCACTTTTGGGGTACCATATAATAAATGTGATTGCTACTTTTCACACAGTCTTTTGTGTCTGCTTTATAGAGGTAAGTCCACCGCTTCCTCCAAGCAAATTTTAAAGGTTTTATCCACTTTTATTCTGCTGGCGCCTCTGTTCTCCTACTACAAAATCGTGTCCACCCCTGGTGGAGGGGTGATCTACCCCTTTTTCTCATCTACAGAGAGCGTGTAACGTACCTCTTCTGAAGGAGACCGATGTGCCGAGGACAGCAACTCTTGCGGGTTATCAACTGGAGGCCCTGGAATGGGTACAGCGGCAAGCAGTTGACAAAGGGCAGGAGCGCTAGCAGGACCAAGGGCGTGGCTCTGAAGCGCCCCCGTGGGTCAAGTCTGGTAGTGCAGGGACTTGACCAACCAGCAGGAACTTGAATCTGGAACAATCCGGTAGACAGGTGATTGGATGAGCAGCAGGATTCGAGCAGCAGGGCAGGTTCTCGGACGGGCAGAGATTCGGCAACAAGTCGGGTACTCAGACGGACCAGGTTCGGCAACAAAGTGGGTAGTCGTACAAAGCCAGGGTCGGTAACAAAGCGGGTAGTCAGACGAGCCAAGGTCAGCATCGGAACAAGACAAATCAGGCAGGCAGACAATAAGTCACATCACAGGAGAAACAGGGAACTTGCTGCAAGACTACAGCACCGAGCACTGATCTCAGCAGGCTTAAATAGGCCATTTGGTGCTAATTACGTAATACGCAATGACGTACGCATATGCCCGCGCATGCGTACTTCCAAGCGGAAATACATGTACACGCGTAATCCCTTAGCGTGCGTGCCCGAACACACCCGCCACCACAACTTCCGGTGCAGAGGCCAGGCGCGCACGCAACAACACACGCAGGTGCACACCACCAGGCCCTGTTTCCAGGAGCCCGATGGCATACCCCAGGACCCGCGGACATCCGTAAGTACCGGCAGCCAAACCTGCCATAAGCTGACCGTGACAATGCCCCCCCCTAAGGGGCAGCCTCCGGATGCCCTCTGGGACCTGGCTTACCCGGAAATCTGTGATGAAAGTCTCTGACCAACCTGGGTGCATGTACATCCTTTTCTGATTGCCAGGAATTCTCCTCAGGTCCATACCCCTTCCACTTGATCAGATACTGAAGAGCTCTACCTCGTCTTCGGGAGTCAAGGATTGCCTCGACCTCGAATTCCTCCTCTCCATTCACCATAACAGGAGGCACAGGATCCTGTAATTGATTAGGGAATGGTTCAGTTGATACAGGTTTGAGTAATGATGCGTGAAACACAGGATGCACTTTAAATGTACTTGGAAGTACTAATTCATAGGCTACACGCCCAATTCTTCTCTTGACAGGGAAAGGACCCATAAACTTAGGACCCAATTTCCGAGAAGGGCAAGCCAATTTAATATTCTCAGTGGAAAGCCAAACCAGTTCTCCTTCCTTAAATTCTAGGTCCCCTCTTCTATGACAATCGGCGTATTTCTTGAAAGCAACCTGAGCACGAGCCATGTTGTCCTGAAGAAATTTATTGTTGGTGGACCAAAAAGTGACCATCTCTTGTGCAGCAGGAACTGAAGACTGACCAATAGAACTAGGCAGAAATGATGGATGATAACCATAGTTTGCAAAGAAGGGAGATTGTTGAGTTGATGAGTGAATAGAATTATTGTAGGAAAATTCTGCTAGAAGTAGTGGGTACCAATCATCCTGTGAAAAGGAGACAAAGCATCTTAGGTATTGTTCCAATGTCTGATTGGTTCGTTCCATCTGGCCATTGGATTGAGGATGGTATGCAGAGGAATAATTAAGCTGAATCTTGAGAATGTTACATAAAGCTTTCCAAAACTTGGATGTAAATTGAGAGCCCCTGTCAGATACGATGTCATCTGGGATTCCATGAAGCCTGATGATTTCCCTTACAAAGGCTGAGGCAGTGGACTTAGCTGAAGGTGTCCCCTGCATAGCTATAAAATGAGCCATTTTTGATAGCCGATCCACTACTACAAAGATTGTGTCATAAACCTCAGAAGTGGGTAGTTCAACGATAAAATCCATGGATATAGAGAGCCAAGGTCTAGACGGGACAGGTAGTGGGTCCAACAAACCCCAAGGCTTAAGTCTTGACCCCTTGCAACCACTACAAACTTGACAGGAATTCACATACCTCTTGCAGTCTTTAGCGAGACCAGGCCACCAAAAGTTCCTCTGGACAAGATCCTTTGTTTTGAAACTTCCAAAGTGACCAGCTAGTGGATGATCATGGCATAGTTTGAGAACCATGGGCCGGAATTCCTCTGGAACAAAAATTTTATTCCCGAAAAGCCAAAGACCCTCCTCCTGTGTCATCTCAGAACGATATTTGTCAGGAAGTGTAACAGTTGACTGACGAATCTGTTTAATTAGTTCCGGTTGAATCAGTAAAAAGTTATGACTGGACAGGATTGTATCAGGTGGAGAGTGCATATTTTCATCCTCCGGAAACATACGAGATAAAGCATCAGGCTTAATATTTTTTGATCCGGGTCGATAAGTAATGTGGAAGGAAAACCTTGAAAAAAAAGTGCCCACCTGGCTTGCCTAGGGTTTAGCCTCTTAGCTGATTTGAGGTACTCTAAGTTCCTATGATCAGTAAAAATAAGAATGTCATGTGTAGCGCCCTCAAGCAAATATCTCCACTCCTCCAAAGCCACTTTGATTGCCAGAAGTTCTTTATCTCCCACATCATAATTTCTTTCAGCATCGGAAAGTTTCCTTGAGAAAAAAGCCACTGGATGAAGAAGAGACTTTAAGCCATGTCTTTGAGATAAAACTGCCCCCACTGCAGAATCTGATGCATCAACCTCCAAAAAATACGGTAATTTGGGATCAGGATGTTTTAAGATCGGAGCGGTAGTGAAGAGTTCTTTTAATCTATCAAAAGCCAACTGAGCCTCAGGTGACCAGCAGAAATGAACCTGTTTACGAGTAAGTTGAGTGATTGGCAGGATAATAGCAGAAAAGTTCTTAATAAACCTCCTGTAAAAGTTTGCAAATCCAATAAATCTTTGAATTGCCTTCTTGTTAGTAGGAGGTGGCCAATTAAGAATGGACGAGATCTTTTGAGGATCCATGGAGAAGCCGTTTGCTGAAATGATGAGACCAAGAAACTGGATAGACTGTTTTTCAAACTCGCATTTTTCAGCTTTGACGTAAAGTTGGTGAATTCTTAATTGCGAGAGAACCTGACAGACTTGTCCCCGATGAATTTCCAACGAAGAGGAGAATACCAGGATATCATCTAAGTAGACAATGATGAAATGATCAATAAATTCTCTGAGCACGTCATTAATAAAGTATTGAAACGTCGCAGGAGCGTTACAAAGTCCAAATGGCATCACAAGGTATTCAAAATGGCCGTAGCGGGATCTAAAAGCGGTTTTCCATTCATCCCCATCTCGGATTCGAATTAAATTATAGGCTCCCCTAAGGTCAAGTTTAGTAAAGATCTTTGCCTCGCGTAGTTTCTGGAAAAGTTCTGGTACCAAGGGCAAAGGATACCTATTTTTGATGGTGATTTTGTTTAGTTCACGATAATCAATGCAGGGTCTCAACGTTTTATCTTTCTTTTCCACAAAGAAGATGCCCGCTCCTGCAGGGGAAGAGGAAGGGCGGATAAATCCCTTCTTCAGATTGTCTTCTATATATTGTTTCAAAACTTCCTGCTCAGGATCAGATAAAGGAAACATGCGTCCAAAAGGAATCTTCGCCCCCGTTTGTAAATCAATCGGACAGTCGTAAGGCCGATGAGGTGGTAACTGGTCAGCTCCCTTTTTATCAAATACATCTAGAAATGCATGGTATTGTTTCGGAATAATTTCCTGTAAGGCAGATGAACAAAGTAGCGGTCCAGACGATGCGGAACTAAATAGGGTGCAGCAGTTGTTACAGTAGATGGAGTCAAAGGAAATGAGTCCTAATGACCAGTCAATAGTGGGGTTATGGGCTCGTAACCAGGGCAACCCCAATATTACTGGGTAAAGAGGAGAAGAGACTAAGTCCATCTTGAGGAATTCCTGGTGGTTATTGCAGATGGAAGTACTGATTGGCTGAGTTTCCAGTGTAACAGGTCCAGAGCTAATTGAGGTTCCATCAGCCAGATGAATTAAGAGAGGTTCCCCACGGTTCTGAGTTGGGATTTGATGAGTGGTAGCGTAGGAAATGTCCATAAAGCAACTACAGGCCCCAGAGTCAATTATGGCAGAGGTCTTAACGGTTCTTCCGGGTAACTGAAAATAAACAGGGACAGAAAAATGGTTAGGAGATATTTTGATGGAATCTAGCGGTCGAGTCTCAATAGAACCCTTCTTACCAGATGGACGAGTAGGGCAGACTCCTATGAAGTGACCAGAAGCTCCACAGTAAAAGCATAGGTTGTGTTGACGTCGTCTATTCCTCTCTTCACTAGTTAGGGCCGGACGAATCACTCCTAATTGCATGGGTTCGGGCTGATCCTCTACAGGTTGCTGGGTCAGTACTGGAGTAGGAGGAATGGTAGGAAATAGAGATCGGCCAGTGCTAATTCCCCCTTT
This sequence comes from Hyperolius riggenbachi, assembly GCF_040937935.1. Lineage (NCBI taxonomy): Eukaryota > Metazoa > Chordata > Amphibia > Anura > Hyperoliidae > Hyperolius > Hyperolius riggenbachi. The sequence goes on from NC_090654.1 coordinate 148,076,797, forward strand.
TTCCATCTGCCTTTCTCTATGACGGCGGTCAATCTGGATGGCTAATAATATTAACTCATCTAAAGTAGCAGGAAGTCCAGTACGGGCCAACTCATCCCTGATGTAATCAGAAAGGCCCATACGGTAATGAAACTTCAAGGCAGGTTGTCCCCAATCAGTATCTGCAGCCCACCTTCGGAATTCCGATGTGTACTCTTCTACGGGCCGCCGCCCCTGGCGTAAGTGGTGAAGAGAGAGCTCTGCGGTGGTGCTACGCTGAGGATCCTCGAAGAGCACGGCCATTGCCTTAAAGAGAGCTTCCAAATTAGCTAAGGAGGCATGTTTTTGGTCCATAAGTTGATGAGCCCAGGTCTGAGGTTCCCCTTGAAGAAGAGAAATCACGAATCCTACTTTGGTTGCTTCATCCGTAAAGGTGCGAGGTTGTAACAGAAAAAATAATTCGCAGGCATGCTTGAATGCTTGAAACTTTGTACGATCTCCATTAAATCGTTCTGGTACAGGCACCCGGGGTTCGGGAAGATACGGCATAGCAGAAATCCTCTCAACAGGTGCCGGATTAACAGACACTGCTGGCGTTGGAGGAGGTGTTTGAGGGGCTACGTTGGCGATGGTATTCACCCGGCCTTCTAACTGGATATGACTGGACTGGAGCTCCTTAATTGCTTCGGTCAGGGCTGAGACCTGCTTGCATAAGGTACTCAGGATACTTGCTGCCTCGGCGGTCTCCATTCTATGGCTGTAGTCTTTTGTAACGTACCTCTTCTGAAGGAGACCGATGTGCCGAGGACAGCAACTCTTGCGGGTTATCAACTGGAGGCCCTGGAATGGGTACAGCGGCAAGCAGTTGACAAAGGGCAGGAGCGCTAGCAGGACCAAGGGCGTGGCTCTGAAGCGCCCCCGCGGGTCAAGTCTGGTAGTGCAGGGACTTGACCAACCAGCAGGAACTTGAATCTGGAACAATCCGGTAGACAGGTGATTGGATGAGCAGCAGGATTCGAGCAGCAGGGCAGGTTCTCGGACGGGCAGAGATTCGGCAACAAGTCGGGTACTCAGACGGACCAGGTTCGGCAACAAAGCGGGTAGTCGTACAAAGCCAGGGTCGGTAACAAAGCGGGTAGTCAGACGAGCCAAGGTCAGCATCGGAACAAGACAAATCAGGCAGGCAGACAATAAGTCACGTCACAGGAGAAACAGGGAACTTGCTGCAAGACTACAGCACCGAGCACTGATCTCAGCAGGCTTAAATAGGCCGTTTGGTGCTAATTACGTAATACGCAATGACGTACGCATATGCCCGCGCATGCGTACTTCCAAGCGGAAATACATGTACACGCGTAATCCCTTAGCGTGCGTGCCCGAACACACCCGCCACCACAACTTCCGGTGCAGAGGCCAGGCGCGCACGCAACAACACACGCAGGTGCACACCACCAGGCCCTGTTTCCAGGAGCCCGATGGCATACCCCAGGACCCGCGGACATCCGTAAGTACCGGCAGCCAAACCTGCCATAAACTGACCGTGACAGAGCGACTTCTTAATCCTGAGTGAGGACAGGTCTAATCTCCTCACCTGCTTATACAGTGGTTGCCTGTGTGGTAACCCACGTTTGTGAGTATATTCTTCTCACTGATTTGCCTTACTTCGTTTATGTTTTAACACACTACACTATATTGGGCTCTCGGTTTCTCTATATTTTATCTCCCTACAAGTGATTAGGGGATCAGGTTTCAGATAAGCAGCAGACAGGGAAATAAAGGGAAGAGACAAGACACAAGACAAGACAAATAACATTTATATTGCGCTTTTCTCCTTGCGGACTCAAAGCGCCAGAGCAGAGCAGCAGCCACTAGGGCGCGCTCTATTGGCAGTAGCAGTGTAAGGGAGACTTGCCAAAGGTCTCCTACTGAATTAGTGCTGGCTTACTGAACATATTAGAGATAAAAAGAACCCCCAGCATGCAATTCTTTGGCACCAACTACTAAAGAGCCAGTGCTCCTAAGGTATATGATAACTCCAAATCATAACAGCAGAAAAAGTTTTGAAAGTTTTGAATGCAGGATTAGCATCGTTATCACCTAATACACTCAGACCAGTTGCTGTTGAAATTTGATTTTCATGGTGACGATACCGCTGTTGGCTAAAATTTAGTATTGGCACTGGACACCGTGGGTGGCAAAGAGTTCTTGCCTCCTCCCTTGTCTTCCACTACCCCCCAGGTGATAGCTGGCCTTTGATCATTTGCTATCCACTGCATTTTGTCTTGGTCATTGAACCCTGATTGGGCAGCGACAAAATTGCGGGTGTTTTCACCACTAGGAGCGGTATTTTGCCGCACCTCATTATGCTTGTACATAAAGTATTATGTCTTACCTTTTCTTTCCTTTCTGTTTATTTCCTCCTTCACGCTCTTTCCTGGTCCTGGTGGTATAGGCTATGGAAGAGTGTTGACCTGGGTCAATATGTGACATCTCCCTGAAAATTGCTTCTTTGAATGTAAATGGGTTGAATATTCCTCAGAAAGGTCACAAATTGTATATGGTTTCCATTAAGAAAGAGCACAAACTATTATTGCAGGAAATTGACTTCAAGGCTGGCCAGGTCCTGGCAGTGGGGAACTCTTCTTATTTTTTAAAACCAAAGGCACTGCGATCACCCTCCATAAAATTCTGAGAGCGCGACAGTGATTGACAGTGAGGGGGATGTTGATGGAATATACACATTTCTTAAACTGTCTGTAGAGGGTCAAATGTTTAACACTTGCCACTCTCTCAAAAATCCAGAATAATCTTGACAAATTCCATGATGGGTATCTAATAGTAGGAGGTGACTTGAATTTTACCCTGAACCCTATGATGGATAGATCAAAAGCCTCTACACTGATACCTTATAAGGCCTTAACCACTTAAGGACCGCCCCCAGCCGATGGGCGGCGGCAAAGTCCGGGCCTAAACAACCGCAATACGCCCATCGGCGGGGGCGGCTGCGGGCGTGGTTTTGCGGCGATCGGGTCATTCGTGACGCGATCAGCCGCCGGCGACTGGCTCCGCCCCCTTGCGCTGTAACCCGCCGGCCGTTCGGAAGCGCCGGCGGGTTACTAGCACCCGGATCGCCGCACGGCTAGTGTATAATAGGCTTTGTAATGTATTCAAAGCCTATTATACTGGCTGCCTCCTGCCCTGGTGGTCCCAGTGTCCGAGGGACCACCAGGGCAGGCTGCAGCCACCCTAGTCTGCACCAAGCACACTGATCCTGCCCCCCTTCCCTCTGATCATCCACAGCAAACCTCAGACCCCCCCCTGCCCACCCCCCAGACCCCTGTTTGCACCCAATCACCCCCCTAATCACCCATCAATCACTCCCTGTCACTATCTAAAAACGCTTTTTTTTTTAACCCTAAACTGCCCCCTGCTCCCTCCTGATCACCCCCCCCCACCCCTCAGATTCTCCCCAGACCCCTGCCCCCCCTGTGTACTGTATGCATCTATCCCCCCTGATCACCTGCCAATCACCTGTCAATCACCCGTCAATCACCCCCTGTTACTGCCACCTATCAATCAGCCCCTAACCTGCCCCTTGCGGGCAATCTGATCACCCACCCACACCAATAGATCGCCCGCAGATCCGACATCAGATCACCTCCCAAGTGCAGTGTTTACATCTGTTCTCTCCTCTAAACACCCACTAATTACCCATCAATCACCCCCTATCACCACCTGTCACTGTTACCCATCAGATCAGACCCTAATCTGCCCCTTGCGGGCACCCAATCACCCGCCTACACGCTCAGATTGCCCTCAGACCCCCCCCTTATCAATTCGCCAGTGCAATATTTACATCTGTTCTTCCCTGTAATAACCCACTGATCACCTGTCAATCACCTATCAATCACCCCCTGTCACTGCCACCCATCAATCACCCCCTGTCACTGCCACCCATCAATCAGCCCCTAACCTGCCCCTTGCGGGCAATCTGATCATCCACCCACACCAATAGATGGCCCGCAGATCCGATGTCAGATCACCTCCCAAGTGCAGTGTTTACATCTATTCTCTACCCTAAAAACCCACTAATTACCCATCAATCACCCCCTGTCACTGATACCCATCAGATTAGACCCTAATCTGCCCCTAGGGCACCCAATCACCTGCCCACACCCTCAGAACGCCCTTAGACCCCAGCCCTGATCACCTCGCCAGGGCATTGCTTGCATCTATTCCCCCCTCTAATCACACCTTGAGACACCCATCAATCACCTCCTGTCACCACCTGTCACCCCCTAGCACACCTACCCATCAGATCAGGCCCTAATTTGCCCCGTGTGGGCTCTTGATCAGTTAGCGGAAATTGATTTTTATTGTTTTTTTCACAAAGTGTCATTTTTCACTAACTTGTGACAAAAAATAAAATCTTCTATGAACTCACCATACACCTAACGGATTACCTTGGGGTGTCTTCTTTCTAAAATTGGGTCACTTGTGGGGTTCCTATACTGCCCTGGCATTTTAGGGACCCTAAACCGTGAGGAGTAGTCTAGAAAACAAATGCCTCAAAATGACCTGTGAATAGGACGTTGGGCCCCTTAGCGCACCTAGGCTGCAAAAAAGTGTCACATGTGGTATCGCCATACTCAGGAGAAGTAGTATAATGTGTTTCGTGGTGTATTTTTACACATACCCATGCTGGGCGGGAGAAATCTCTCTGTAAATGGACAATTGTGTTTAAAAAAAATCAAAAATTGTCATTTACAGAGATATTTCTCCCACTCAGCATGGGTATGTGTAAAAATACACCACAAAACACATTTACATAGTTACATAGTTATTTTGGTTGAAAAAAGACATACGTCCATCGAGTTCAACCAGTATAAAGTACAACACCAGCCTGCTCCCTCACATATCCCTGTTGATCCAGAGGAAGGCGAAAAAACCCTTACAAGGCATGGTCCAATTAGCCCCAAAAGGGAAAAACTCCTTCCCGACTCCAGATGGCAATCAGATAAAATCCCTGGATCAACATCATTAGGCATAACCTAGTAATTGTAGCCATGGATGTCTTTCAACGCAAGGAAAGCATCTAAGCCCCCTTTAAATGCAGGTATAGAGTTTGCCATAACGACTTCCTGTGGCAATGCATTCCACATCTTAATCACTCTAACTGTAAAGAACCCTTTCCTAAATAAATGGCTAAAACATTTTTCCTCCATGCGCAGATCATGTCCTCTAGTCCTTTGAGAAGGCCTAGGGACAAAAAGCTCATCCGCCAAGGTATTATATTGCCCTCTGATGTATTTATACATGTTAATTAAATCCCCTCTAAGGCGTCTTTTCTCTAGACTAAATAAACCCAGTTTATCTAACCTTTCTCGATAAGTGAGACCTTCCATCCTACGCATCAATTTTGTTGCTCGTCTCTGCACCTGCTCTAAAACGGCAATATCTTTTTTGTAATGTGGTGCCCAGAACTGAATTCCATATTCCAGATGTGGCCTTACTAGAGAGTTAAACAGGGGCAATATTTTGCTAGCATCTCGAGTTTTTATTTCCCTTTTAATGCATCCCAAAATTTTGTTAGCTTTAGCTGCAGCTGCTTGGCATTGAGTACGATTATTTAACTTGTTGTCAATGAGTACTCCTAAGTCCTTCTCCAAGTTTGATGTCCCCAACTGTATCCCATTTATTTTGTATGGTGCTAGACCATTAGTACGTCCAAAATGCATGACCTTACATTTGTCAACATTGAATTTCATCTGCCATGTATGTGCCCATATAGCCATCCTATCCAGATCCTGTTGCAATATGACACTATCTTCCTGAGAGTTGATGATTCTGCACAATTTTGTATCATCTGCAACAATAGCAACATTGCTCACTACTGCATCTACTAGGTCATTAATAAATAAATTGAAGAGCACTGGACCCAGAACAGACCCCTGTGGGACCCCACTGCTAACAGTCTCCCATTTTGAGTACGATCCATTGACCACAACTCTTTGTTTTCTGTCCATTAGCCAGTTCCCTATCCATGAACACAGACTCTTCCCCAGTCCTTGCATCCTCAACTTTTGCACCAGACTTTTGTGGGGAACAGTGTCGAAGGCCTTTGCAAAGTCCAAGTATATCACATCTACAGCATTCCCAATATCCATATTAGCATTCACTACCTCATAAAAGCTGAGCATGTTAGTCAAACAGGACCTGTCTTTAGTAAACCCATGTTGATGCTGAGAAATAAGATTATTTTCTACTATGAAGTCATGTATAGTATCTCTTAGTAACCCCTCAAATAGTTTGCATACAACCGATGTTAAACTTACAGGTCTATAATTTCCTGGATCAGATTTTTTGCCCTTCTTAAATAATGGGAAAACGTGGGCTGTACGCCAATCCACTGGGACTCTGCCAGTTGCAAGAGAGTCACAAAAGATAAGATAAAGGGGTTTATCTATAACTGAACTTAATTCCCTAAGGACCCGAGGATGCATGCCATCCGGGCCAGGTGCCTTGTCTATTTTCAATTTATTTAGTCTTGCCTTCACTTCTTCCTGCGGTAAGTATTTAATATTACAGTTAGAAGATTGAGACTCTTCCGCCTCTGTAGTTTGCAACAGTGCTGTTTCTTTTGTGAAGACAGAAGCAAAGAAAGCATTTAATAACTCTGCCTTACCTTGGTCATCCACCATTGAGTTCCCATCCTCATCCTTTAGGAGTCCTATACAGTCAACCTTTCTTTTTTTAGAGTTAATGTACTTGTAAAACTTTTTTGGGTTAGATTTGATATCCTTAGCGATTTGTTTTTCAGCTTCAATCTTTGCCTGCCTAATTTCTTTTTTACAATTTTTATTGCACTCCTTATAATTGCTTAGTGCAGCCTCGGTCCCCTCCTGTTTTAAGACCTTATAGGCATTCTTTTTCCTCTTCATTTTATCTTTAACCTTTCTATTCATCCATAGAGGCCTTTTTTTATTCCTAGACATTTTGTTTCCATATGGGATATACATACTACAGTATTGATTGAGTATAAGTTTAAAAGCTTGCCATTTCCCTTCAGTGTCTTCCCCTTGTAGTACATTATCCCAGTTCACCAAACTTAGTGCCTGCCTAATTTGAGTGAACTTTGCTTTTCTAAAATTCATAGTTTTAGTGGTCCCGCTGCCCCGTGGCCTATCAGTCACCAGATCAAACATTATCATGTTGTGATCACTATTTCCCAAATGTTCTTGAACCTGCACATTTGATACATTATTTGGTCTATTAGAAATGATCAGATCCAGTAACGCATTCCCCCTAGTTGGTTCAGTTACCATTTGAGTCAAGTAATTGTCCTGTAGTGCTGCCAGAAATCTGCTGCTTTTACCAGAATGGGTAGCCTCAATACTCCAGTCAATGTCTGGAAAGTTGAAGTCGCCCATAATTATGACCTCATTTTTACCTGCAGCTTTTTCAATCTGCTGTAGTAATCACAGTTCTGCAGCTTCATTAATAAGAGGTGGCCTGTAGCATACCCCAATAAGCAATTGGCAACTTTTATTTCCACCATGAATATTTACCCAAACGGACTCCACATCTTCGCAATCTTCCTCCATCTCATCGTTGAGGACAGCTGTAAGAGAATTCTTAACAAAGAGACAAACCCCTCCACCTTTTTTCCCTGTTCTATCCCTCCTAAACACATTGTATCCTTTTAAATTAGCTATCCAGTCATGGCTTTCATCCATCCATGTCTCGGTTATTCCCACAATGTCATAGCCTTTGTCATTCAGAATGAACTCTAGTTCGTCTATTTTATTTGCAAGGCTCCGAGCATTGGTTACCATGCACTTTATAATTTTACCACCACATTTACCAATTTTGTTTACATGAAATTGGCTACTTGAAGTTTTACCAACCTCCTTAATCTTTATTCTGTACCCACCCCCCTCTCCACCCCCCATAATGTTAGGCTCCCACTGTCTTTTTACCTTCTCTTGTCTACGTATTGAGACTTTATCCTCCCGCCTCCCCCCAGATCCTAGTTTAAAATCTCCTCCAACCGTTTAGCCATCTTCTCCCCCAATGCAGCTGCACCCTCCCCATTAAGGTGCAGCCCATCCCTGCTGTAGAACCTGTAGCCGACTGCAAAGTCTGCCCAGTTCTCCAGGAACCCAAACCCTTCCTTCCTACACCAATTTCTCAGCCACTTATTTAATTCCTTAAGCTCCCTCTGTCTCTCAGATGTAGCACGTGGCACTGGCAGTATTTCAGAAAACACCACCTTGGAGGTCCTTGCTTTAAGTTTATCTCCAAGTGCCTGAAAATCATTTTTGAGGACCTTCCATCTCCCACTAACTTTGTCATTAGTGCCAATGTGTACCATGACAGCCGGGTCTTCCCCAGCCCCACCCAGTAATCTGTCAATTCTTTCCGCTACATGCCGAACCTGAGCACCCAGGAGGCAACAGACTGTACGGCATTCGCGGTTTCTTCGACAGATTACCCTATCTGTGCGCTTAATAATACAATCCCCTACCACCAGTACCTGTCTAGCCTTAGCTGCACTCCTATTCCCTTTCTCGTTACAGCAGTCTGCCCCTTGGTTGCTAAGGAGCACATCCTGCTGCAGCATTGCTACTCTTGAATCATCCTCCCCAATATTACGCAAACAAGCATACTTATTAGTGAGGGACAACTCGGGACTAGCCTCCCTGCCACTTTTTCCCCTACCCCTTCTAACTGTGACCCAACTAGCGGCTGCCTCTGCTTCTTGGTCCGGCTGTACTCCACCCTCCTCATCTTCAACGGTTCCATCCAGTGTCTGGATCATGAGATCCAAGCTCTTCTCCATGTTGTGTATGCTTCTCAGTGTTGCGAGATGCTTATTTAGCTCTGCGACTTCCGCCTCTAACTGAGCAACACGCACACACCCAGGGCAACAGTAAACACCCTCAATCCGCTGATCAAGGCATGCATACATGTTGCAGGATGTACACTGTACAGCATAGTCCAACATGATGACTTTTGTGTGGGGAAAAATTATTTAAAGTAAACTGTGGCGGTAAAAGATGAAACGGGAGATTGAGTGTAGCTGGGGAGGAGGAAAGGGAGAGTAAGTAAAGTTGGGGAGTGTGGGGAGTGAGGGGAGGAGAAGGGGGGAGGGGGCGGGAGGGGGAAGGGGGGAGGAGGAGGGGCGGGAGGGGTGGAGGTGGAGTAAGTGAAGTTGGGGTGGAGTCCTCAAAATTTAAAGACTACACCACAACGTGCCTAGCACATTCTAACCAATGCAAAAAACCGCAATATTGATTGAAGTTTTTTTTTTTTTTTTTTTTTGTCCTTACCTACTTCCTCTCACCACTCTCTTTGTGCCTGTTTTTAACGCCTATGCCACTTAGTGAGCAAGCCACAGACTGAGCAAGCTCAGTACTGAGTCCTGAAGCTGACCAAATACCTCCTGTTGCAGCTAGTCCCTCCCCCTAGCCAATTGCCTGCTGCAAAACAAACTAGAGGGAAAAGAAAAAAAAAATTGTACTTTTAAAAACTGACACTTGCTGCTATACTACTTCTCCTGAGTACGGCGGTACCACATGTGTGGCATTTTTTTGCATCCTAAGTGCGCTAAGGGGCCCAAAGTCCAATGAATACCTTTAGGATTTCACAGGTCATTTTGCGACATTTGGTTTCAAGACTACTCCTCACGATTTAGGGCCCCTAAAATGCCAGGGCAGTATAGGAACCCCACAAATGACCCCATTTTAGAAAGAAGACACCCCAAGGTATTCCGTTAGGAGTATGGTGAGTTCATAGAAGATTTTATTTTTTGTCACAAGTTAGCGGAAAAGGACACTTTGTGAAAAAACACAATTAAAATCAATTTCCGCTAACTTGTGACAAAAAAAAAATCTTCTATGAACTCACCATACTCCTAACAGAATACCTTGGGGTGTCTTCTTTCTAAAATGGGGTAATTTGTGGGGTTCCTATACTGCCCTGGCATTTTAGGGGCCCTAAACCGTGAGGAGTGGTCTTGAAATGAAATTTCTCAAAATGACCTGTGAAATCCTAAAGGTACTCATTGGACTTTGGGCTCCTTAGCGCACTTAGGGTGCAAAAAAGTGCCACACATGTGGTATCGCCGTACTCAGGAGAAGTAGTATAATGTGTTTTGGGGTGTATTTTTACACATACCCATGCTGAGTGGGAGAAATATCTCTGTAAATAGACAATTGTGTGTAAAAAAAAAATCAAAAAAATTGTAATTTACGGAGATATTTCTCCCACCCAGCATCGGTATGTGTAAAAATACACCCCAAAACACATTATACTACTTCTCCTGAGTACGGCAATACCACATGTGTGGCACTTTTTTGCAGCCTAACTGCGCTAAGGGGCCCAAAGTCCAATGAGCATCTTTAGGCTTTATAGGGGTGCTTACAATTAGGCACCCCCCAAAATGCCAGGACAGTGAACACACCCCACAAATGACCCCATTTTGGAAAGTAGACACTTCAAGGTATTCAGAGAGGAGCATAGTGAGTCCGTGGCAGATTTCATTTTTTTTTTGTCGCAAGTTAGAAGAAATGGAAATTTTTTTGTATTTATTTTTTTTTTGTCACAAAGGGTCATTTTCCGCTAACTTGTGACAAAAAATAAAATCTTCTATGAACTCACCATGCCTCACTGAATACTTTGGGATGTCTTCTTTCCAAAATGGGGTCATTTGGGGGGTATTTATACTATCCTGGAATTTTAGCACCTCATGAAACATGACAGGGGGTCAGAATAGTCAGAGATGCTTGAAAATAGGAAAATTCACTTTTGGCACCATAGTTTGTAAACGCTATAACTTTTACCCAATCCAATAAATATACACTGAATGTTGTTTTTTTTTAATCAAAGACAAGTAGCAGAATAACTTGCGCGCTCAAATGTATAGGAAATTTTACTTTATTTGAAAAATGTCAGCACAGAAAGTTAAAAAAGTCATTTTTTTTGACAAAATTCATGTCTTTTTTGATGAATATAATAAAAAGTAAAACTCGCAGCAGCAATCAAATAGCACTAAAAGAAAGCTGTATTAGGCCTGGAACCCACTGAAAACAGCAAACGCAAAACGCTACCGCTAGAGTTTTGTCTGAGCGGTTTGCAAGCGGATTCATGCGCGTTTGCGGTCGCGTTTTGCAACATTGTATTTTTTTGCTCAGCGGTTGTGTAGCGTTTTGCGTTTTTATCCTGATTGGTCCTGTGAATTATTTTTAATTTTGTTACAGTGTGCTGAACCGCAAAACGCTAGCAAAACCGCTCAGTTTAAGTTTTGCTGAGCGTTTCTGCTAGCGTTTCAATACTTTACATTGAAGCGCTAACGCTCCCAAAATGCTGCATGTCCTGCGTTTGCGTTTCTGGGAAACGCAAACGCTCCTGTGGAAGTTGCCCCATCCATTAACATCAGCTGAGCGTTTTGGCAAAACGCTAGCGTATCGCAGCGCTGCCGAAATGCTCAAAAAAACGCTCTTGTGGGTTCCAGCCCTGAGTGACAAGAAAAGGAGGTAAAATTCATTTAGGTGGTAGGTTGTATGACCGAGCAATAAACCGTGAAAGCTGCAGTGGTCTGAATGGAAAAAAAAGGCTCTGGTCCTTAAGGGGCGAAAAGACTGTGGTCCTCAAGTGGTTAAAATGTTAAAAAAGATCCCTACACCATACAGGGAATGATTTTACCCACTTTTCTCATCCGCATATAATAAACTGAATGTAATCTCTGCCTCTAATGCATTGTTCTTGTGGAAGGCAAAGTCCAATTGGGGTACACCCCTGGTCCGATCATTCTCCAGTATAAGTGGAATTTATAGTCAGAAAAAGGGGAACATTTTGGAGGATGAATACTAGCCTGCTGAAAGATAAAACATGTGCAATGTATTACAACCGAGGGTTGGCTGATTACATGGACCACAGTTGTGGTGCTATAGATGGACCTACCCCCATAAATATCTGGGAGGACCATAAGTGTGTGCTTAGGGGTGCAAAGATCAAAATGGGGGCTAGATATAAGAAGGAAAAGAATGAGCAGATTAGAAATACCTGGGAAGAGTTGAGGACCTTGGAATTACAAGATAAGAAAACTTTAGCTGCTGCCACATTACAGCTTTTGACAGCCAAAAGTAAAGCCCTTTTTCATATGTATGAATTTGATAATAAATGTAGTAGAATAGTGACACGCTTTTTGAGGGCAAAGCAGCTCTCCACTTATATACCAAAGCTTCAAACTAAAAGGGGGAAAAGAGGGGTCAGGACAGAGGATATTATGAAGGTACTAGTGACCAAAGCCAGTTTAAAAACAGGCTCTAGGTCTGTCACTGCCGTGCGCGCACACCCGCCCGGCTCGCTCGGCCTGTCCGTCCTGCATCCTGTCCCAACGGCTGTCAGTGCAGGACATGTGCAGTAGCGCAAAAGCACTCACACAAGGACAGGACGCAGGGACACTTGTATATTATTAGGTAGGATTTCATAGCTATTACTCTGAGCTTTATAATCTTAGAGGTACATATGCAGATAAGCCCCCTGAGGAGGCTGATGGGTTAATAGATGCTTTTTTGAAGAGATATCCTTTGCCTGTTCTAAATGAAACTCAATTAGCAGACCTAAACGGGCCGCTTACTGAGGATGAGTTTCTAGCAACCCTGGGATCCCTGCCAAGTGAGAAATCACTGGGCCCCGGTGGTTTCTGTGCAGAATATTATAAAACTTTTGGGTCTATTTTATCTAAAGCATTCCATGGCATTTCTATTAATAATGCCCCGAGGCCAGAGGTGTTACAAACACAAATTACGGTTATTCCTAAACCAGGGAAGGATGCCCTGCTTTGCACCAATTACCGTCCAATTTCCCTCATTCATGTTAATCTGAAGATTATGTCTAAGATCCTTGCCACTTGATTAATGCTACATATTCCATACTTGATCCATACAGATCATGTGGGTTTAGTACCACATAGGGAACCAGCTGGGATCCCTGCACATTTACTCTCGGTCAACGCTGAAAAAGCTTTTGACAGGCTATCCTGGCGCTTCTTGCAAAGGGTATTGATGCGCCGGGATATTGGGGAAGATATGTTCTTTTTTTTCAGAAGGTTTATGCCCTTTACCAATTTCCCACAGCGAGAATAAAAATAAATGGAATGTTATTGCAGGAGGTTCCGGTGGGCAACAGGACTCGCTTGGGTTGTCCACTCTCTCCTCTTCTCTATCTTGTATATGAAGCAATTAGCGGAGGCGGTAAGATCACATCCAGATATTTGTGGTATTAAAGTAGGGTCAATTGAATATAAAGCTGCATTATATGCAGATGATTTGTTACTCTATGTGACATCCCCACATATATCTTTGCTTAATTTTTTGAAACTTGTTGAGGAGTTTGGTTCTCTGAGTAACTATAAAATGAATTCTGGGAAATCAAAAATATTAAATATTTCACTACCAGCAAAGGTTCAAGATTCACTACGTGGGGCTCTGCCTTTTGTATGGAAATCTCCCTCTATTGTATATCTAGGGATCCAGATTAGTGCTGCTTTGTCTAAAATGTACGAACTCAATTATCTCCCTTTACTAGGGGCCTTTGAGAGGGACGGTGGAGCATGGTCTTTGTTATCTCATTCATGGTTAGGTAGAGTAAATATACTTAAAATGAATCTTATGCCCAGGCTTTTATATTTATTGCAGTCGGTGCAAAAAACTGGATCTACGGTACAAAAAACTGTAGATCTGGATCTTTCCTGTAGGGAACTTACAGATGTGGTAGACCTGTGCTTTGTTCACCCCCCATCTGACCACAGGATCTATTATCTTTATTCTATCCTTCCTTATGTCTGTGATGGTAGACCAAAATGTATGGAAAAATGGCAGAATAAACGAAACTGTCATATAACAGAAGCTGCATAGTCTAAGTGTTTGCTCTTTGCTTATAACGCTCAGGAAAATGCTTACAATATTATGTCCAATTGGTATCGAACCCCGAAAAAGTTACACAGCTTTGAGTCTGCTATCCCGGATTTGTGTTGGAGTTGGGGCAGTGGGGTAGGTGATATGGTACATAGAAAGACAAAAAGAAAGAACAATCGAGAGCCCCCAATAGTGTATTATTGTTAATATAAGGTAATCTTCAATTTGTACAGCAGATATGGATATACTCACAAGTCTGGGTTGCCGACCTCAGGCAACCACTCCAATCGCATATGGGGATATTAAGCTTGTCCCCACTCAGGCTAAGAAGTTGCTCTCCGAAGAAGGAAAAAAAGGGTGTGCACACCCATCCACCAGGTGGATAATGATATTTGTAGTAGTTACAGAGGCGCCAGCAGAATAAAAATTAGTAGTCTATTAAAACCAAATAAAAAATTGGGGGACCGGGAAGGATCTATCTCCCCAATATATATGACACAACCACCATATATGGTATCCAGAAAAATATATATTTAATCAGTACTCCACATCAAATTATGCAACGCCTTTCACGGGTCCCAAGCCTGCTTCCTCAGGCAAATACAAGAGCAGGAGTAACTGCAATACAAACAAACAATAGCACAAAAAAAAAATTACAGCTAAGAATGTATACATTGCATCATCACATAAACAGAAATACATCAAAAGCTATTTAATATTGGTTCCCTATTGGTGTGAGAACTCTATGGGCCTGATTCACAAAGCGATGCAAACTTTTTCGCGGACTTTTGCGTGCGCAAAGTGCCGCGATTCGCACGATCGCGGACTTTTGCACGCCCAATTTGCGGCAAATTGCGCGCGCAAAAGTCCGCGGTCACGCGAATCGCGGCACTTTGCACGCGCAAAAGTCCGCGAAAAAGTTTGCACCGCTTTGTGAATCAGGCCCTATGTATGTACATATATGTGCACATTCACCGCCACCTGCACGACCACACATACACCCATATACATATTATGACATATCCTATTAGGTTAATTCAATTCCTATGTAAATGAATTCAATTCAATTCCTATGTAAATGCATATCTGTGCATACGCCCAGGTTAATTCAATTAAATTCCTATGTAAACAAATTAAATTCAATTCCTATGTAAATGCATATCTATGCATACGCCTAGGTTAATTAAATTCCTATGTAAATGGTTTCAATTCAATTCAAATGTAAATGCAGATCTGTGCATACGCTTAGGTTAATTCAATTCAATTCCTATGTAAATGAATTCAATTCAATTAAATCCCTATGTAAAATGCATACTGTATCTGTGCATACGCTTAGGTTAATTCAAATAAATTCCTATGTAAATGGATTAAATTCAATTCCTATGTAAATGCATATCTGTGCATACGCTTAGGTTAATTCAATTCCTATGGAAATGAATTCAATTCAATCCCTATGTAAATGAATGAATACCCATCCCATAGCAGCCCCAGGCATATGAATTAATTAGATGACAACCACATTGTTGAACAACCACATTGTCATTTTCCAAAAATTAAACCGTCATTTTCCAAAAAGCAGATGTCTGCATTAATCTTCCGCATTTATGTGTGGCCTATTCGTGTTTAAAACCTGCCACAGCAGGTATGTCAACACTATTAACCATAATGGGTGGCTAGGCAGAAAAATATTTTTTCACTAACAGACCACAAGATAATGCAATGCCCCCGTTTAAGGTGCTCAGTTTGTATACAATTCAGGGTTGCCAACCGTCCGTCTTTAGACGGGCAGTCCGTCCAAATGACCTCAAATTAAGCATGTCCGTATTGCCCGTATTTTTAAGCATGCTGTCCGTCTAAAATAAGTAAATTTCTCCATCAGCGGCGCATTGTTTTGTGCGCATGCTCAGCTCTCACTGTGACCGCGGTGTAGGAAGCCGGGAACAGCAGAGAATCAGGCTGCACCTCCTCCTCATCCCTCCCTCCCTCAAATCAGAAGCTGCCTTTTCTGGCTCTCAGCTCCTCCAGCCAATAGAAGCAAGAGGTATCAGAAGGCGTCCCTCCCCCACAACACGGAGTCCTGACTCCTGGTCCCCGCCAGTATGGAGAGGAGAAGGTAACTGTTCAGCCATGTGCAGCTTCTAGCCCTGCCGAACGATGCGCTTCTTTACCTCTGCTGCTCACAGAGTCACAGCATGTCAGCATAGTAACTCTTCCAGCCTCTGCCGTGACCCTGATCAGCACTCCTGCCAGCCAGGACTCGGGAGCTGATAAGTGTGACATGTTAGTGGCACTTCAGCTGTATAAATCCTCCATGTGCCATGATGTAATTAGCTGAGCAGCATTCCTGGGGAACTTTAATGGGGTCACAGGAGGGACGTGATCAGGGAAGCCTTTCTCCATCCAGGGCATGGGGGTTATTTACATTGACAAGGAGACTCCTGGTGATCAAACAGCTGAAACCTGAGCTTTAAAAAAGATCAAAATCACTGTCCACTAGAAATCTGCTCTGAAAGGGCAAGTGCATTGCTTCACTTTCACAATAGGTTTTTGTTAGCTACTCTGATCAGGCAGGCAGCTCAGTTTCTCCCTTTTATTTACATAGAAGCTGGGGTCTGTGGCTAAGCTGCCTGCAACCTATCTTCCAGTTTAGGGCTGGTTCACACTGGCCAATTCTGCAGCACTCTGCTGATTGCCAGTGATCAGCAAAGCGCTGCTGCTAATGTATCCCTATGGATACATTCACAAAGCAGCGATTGCGATCATTCGCCAACACCCTGCAGGCAGTGCTTTGGAAACAATTGCGCTGTGATTCTCGTTCTATTGAACGGGAATCACAGATGCAAAATGCAAAATTTTGCCTGCTGAATCGCAAACACAATCGGGATTTAGGCACCAGTGTGAACTAGCCCTTACAGTGTAACTACCCCTTCTGCAAACATACTCACACTACTGGAATTTAAAGTGACCTGAGCACCATCATTTGAAACAAACACCTCCCTAAAGGCCCATACACATGTCAGAATTTTGCGAACGACGGGTCGTTTGGCGTCATTCAGTCGTCCGCACGCCAAATCGGGCGTGTGTACAGACTGTCGTTCGGGTGAAAAGACTGGTCTTGAGCAATCCGCCGAGTGGATCGCTCAAAATCAGTCTTATCACCCGAACGACAGTCTGTACACACGCCCGATTTGGCGTGCGGACGACTGAACGACGGGACGTTCAAACGATCCGTCGTTCGCAAAAGTCCGACGTGTGTATGGGCCTTAAGGGAGGTTAGTATACGGTGTGTGTTTTTGGGGACAGCTGTGATTTTTACTAATGTACAAGGGATGATCTCTAGCTTCCCATCCCCTTAGTTTGCACAGGTGCCTCCATCTTACTTTTATGTGTACCATAGAACCACACTAAGTAAGCAGCTGTGATGATATTATGCACCCCTGATCAGCTGCCACAATAATGCATGCTGGGAGATGTAGTCCATAAATGTGAGATGGAATCACATTTATAGATTACATCTCAAATGAATTGCGGAGGCCGATCAGGGGTGCATAATATCACCACAGCTGCTCTGAACTGCATTTCTGTGGCACATGAAGAAGCAGGTCTATAGATTGTGAGCTAGTGTGAGAACAGTAATGTGCTGCAGAAGATGTCAGTGCTATATAAATACATACTAATAATAATATGGTAGGACATTAGGCTATGACTATGGTAGGATTAGAGTGTGAGCTCCTCTGAGGACAGTCAGTGACATGACTATGTACTCTGTAATGTGCTGCAGAAGATGTCAGTGCTATATAAATACATAATAAGGTACTTATCCGTTAGCCGGGCGCCTCTCTCCTATAGAACACTGGGGAGGGGACATGCGTGTCCCCCCAGAGTCATTCGTCGCAATATCGCGACGAACGACCTTGGACACGCATGTCCCCTCCCCAAGGCTCATACGAGAGAGGGCAAGAGGGGGAGGAGAGCGAGAGAGGAAGCAAGCCGGCGGCTTGATCTGTTAAGCCGGGCGCATCCGGCGTTTACATTCACAGGTTTACGTGAAGTAATCATGATTGGAATTAACATCAACAGCGCCACCTGCCGGATGCGCCCGGCTAACGGATAAGTACCCATAATAATAATAATATGGTAGGACATTACAATATGACTATGGCAGGGATTAGATTGTGAGCTCCTCTGAGGACAGTCAGTAACATGACTATGTACTCTGTAAAGTGCTGCGGAAGATGTCAGTGTTTTATAAATACTGAAAAAAAATAATGCCCGGAACTTAGCGCCGCCCACAACTCTACTTAAAAGTGCGCTTCTGACTCCGCCCCCTGTCCGTCCAAAATTTTGGGTGTCCTGCTTTTTTGGGCCTTTTGTCCGTCAAAAATTAGAAATGAGGTTGGCAACCTTGATACAATTTTTCAATGTTCTATACGGTATGCTGTTCATTCCGGCCAAAACATATGTGTTCATAGGTGCAGGGGTACAGAAACTAGTTTACACTTAGCTCTGAGGTTGTGCAGATAGGTGCAGCACCTCTGTATCGGGCGGTCGCTACGCCTGCTATAGATATACTCTCCCCTCTCCCAGGCAGTTGTGAGCCGGGGGTTCCGTAATTGAGGGGGCGTGGTCGGGACGGAGCGACACTGCACAAGGCGTCCTGCCTGTCATTCTCAGTTAGTGGCTGTATCTAAGGACACTATGTGAGTCGGGCGTGGTCTCAGTGAAAGGGTTCATATGTCTATTGGCTCGCACAGGGGAAAGGAATGCAGGGAGGAAATTAGTCATGTGTGGGCACGCTCCTCTAATCCCCATGTTTACTGTGGGCATAGTCATTTTTAGAGAGCGCTCCAATTGTGGAAAAAAAAAGTGATACACTACCTTTTAGCCTATGAGTTTAGGAAATACAAAGGCAGGAAACCTAGCAAAAAGAAAAGGACAGAGTGGAAAACATATCTAATATTACAAGAAATATATTATCAGCAATTACATCAATTGTTCTTGTAAGAGGGATCATGCTCCCCCTGCTGGATTGTAATGATATCAATATAAGTCCATAGAATGTATCATTATGTATGTATTCATTATCTGAGCGGGCTCATAAAATTGTATGAATAGTAAAATGCTATAAATTTGGGGATTTAAACATTATACAATAGGAATATAATCAATTATACAAAAAGGAGGTTTTTTATCCGTTAATGTATTAATTTTCCGGACACAATGATAAAAAAATGTGATAAATTTTCCCTTTTTTTTTTAAAAAAAATACCATATGGTTAAGAACCATTAAAAAAGAATCATTAAAAAAGAGCGACTATATGGAGTGGTCACCTTACTGTATTGTTTGCTGTATTGTCTCCTGATGGAAGAAGTAAAAAAAATGGAATCAAGACTAGAGAAAAGATTGTTGTTGTTATTTTTATTATTATTATAATAATAATAATAATGTCGCTCAGTCCTATGTGACGTGTGGCTAAAGTCTTCTCAAGTTGTTCGTTTAGACCGGTCGATACTAATGTTTTCAGGGTCTGAATCCAAAACATTTTCTTGTTTTTTAATGTTTGGATTGCATTTGTTCCCATTGGATTGATGGCCTCTATTGCTGTGGAGGATACTGTAGTTGGGTCTCGATTGTGGAATATGTCAAAATGTCGTGAGGAGGCCTTTAATAATATTGCGTTTGTGCTGTGCAATTCTATCACGCCATTGTTGGCTGGTACGGCCTACATATTGTAGTTGGCATGGACAAGAGGCAACGTAGATTACGAAACTGGTGTAAAAATTTATGTGTTTATTAATGGGATAAGTGATATTGTTATTATAGGCTGGAATGTGATCAGTATGAACTATAACGTTGCAAGCTAAACATCTTTTTTTGACATGTATATGATCCCGCTGGTTCGTGTGGTATATGAATATTGTCCTTGAGTTTACTAGGGGCTAATAGACCACAGAGATTCAGTGCTCTCCTATATGTCAGGATAGGTTTCTTTGGCATGCATTCGCGTAAGTATGGATCCTGTTGTAGGATATCCCATCTGTTTGTTAAAATGTCTTTAATGGCCATATGTTGGGCACTGTATCTTGTTATAAATCTTACTGTTGTTTCAGATGATATGGTACATATTTGGCATAGTTGCCCCAAACTTTGGCCCTTTTGGGAATCAATCTGTAAAATCATAGAAGCCTTGTAATAGTAATATCAGAGTTCCTAATGATCCTCTTTATCTGCTCCTGCTGAAAATAGACTGCCCCATAAAGACATATAAAATATCTTTGGTACGCCATATCCTCATTCCTCCTATGGAGGTCTAGCCTGGCTCCCTCAATTAAAGATTAGTTGCAAGAACTGCACTCTCTGCAATACTCTGAACAGCTTATTTTTCTTGCATTAGATAGTGTGGAGAAGTTTACTTTGACTTGGAGAAGATGGGAGGTGTTCGCTTTGTCAGAGGAGGGGAAACTGTTATTGGTCTAATGTAAGGATCCCTCCTGTAGTGTATTCTGTCTGCTGCAGTGGAGCTGCAAACGGACAGTTCTGGCTTGTCTGCTTGCATTCGGTTGTGCATTTGCAATGAGTCACATTGTCATTTGCAAGTTCTGGGCAGCTCAGGATGCTGGCATCATTCCACCAATTGCTTACTACAGCTGAGCTGCGGCCAGATAGCCCTGGATTTCCTGCAGGCATGTTGTTACATAATACTGCATGTATTTCCTATGAGAGTCCTTTGCATTCACAACCAGCTAGCAAATGGTGATCAAGCCAGCTCAGGATTGAATGAGTACCATTCAGCTGTGTGGAGATTTGCATGCTTGCATCCATTGGTTGATGCCGGCATAAAAGTCTGTCTCCCCTTTTAGACCTTGCCCATCATAGCGATCACTATGCTGGTCTGCTGGGCACTGGGCTACTCTGTATAGTTCTGTTATTGTAGTTCAATGTGACCTTACTACTTATGCTTTAGCTAGTTCTTGATAAATATATATGCAGACTTGCTAATATATATTTATCCATTAGTTGAGTTGTTTGTTATTTTCTTTATTCGAGCCACAGAGATTTTTCAGTTACTGTTTTAGCTAGTCTGTTTAGCACGTTTCGGTAGGTTGCGCTTATCATGATCACCCGTGCTTAGCTAGCATAGTTGTGTTGCTAGTAGTTAAGGTTTTTTTTCCTGTAGTCTTGCCTGTGTTGATGCTTGCTGGTGACTTTTGTTTGCCTGCTTGCTCTGCTTTTGTGGACGTGACTGTGAGCTGCGGTTGCTACTAGTTACGGTCCAATCTATAGTCCTGTCTTGTACCTGTCTGAATGCTTGCTATCGCTAAGGCAACGCAACATCGCACTGCACTGCCATTGCGTCCTATTTGTGGCGATATCGGAAGCCCAGAGCTGCAGTTGCTCTGGGCAGCCTATGTAGCCTCTTCCATTATTCAGCTACCAGCCTCGTTGTTCTGGGTGGTCAAAGTATAACCCCCAAGCATTACACTTGTGATTTATAAACAGACAGTATTGCTTATGCACACAAGCATTACACCTAATAATGATGTTAGGGTCATCCACCTCTTTCTTACCTTCAAAGTTTTTGACCATGGGGTGGAGCATGGGGTAGGAGGAGAGGGGGGTCTAGTTTTCATCCCCCTCTCCCTTTCTTTCTCTTTCTTTTCCTTTTCTTTCTAACTTTTTTTTTTCATCACAATCGTTTTATTGTTTTCAATATTGAAGTGAACAAATCCATACAAAACATATATGAAATATACAGCTGCAATAATATGTGCAATACATAAGGTACACCAGAGTCTGCAACAGCAGAAATTTAACATAAAATTAACATGGGTGTCGGCGGCACAAGGCATCATTCACAGACACCCCAAAGAAGTCAACAAATAGCTGAAGATAAAACAGTACAATGATGGCCACCACACAGTTTCGGTGGCCCGATAGCTCTCGACTAAAAGTACCCTATTTCCAATAGAATAGTCTGGGAGTTGTTAGATTGCTAACTCAATCTGGAGGGAAGTATACCCAGACTCAAATAGTCTCTTGGCTGAAAAGCTGCAGGAATAGCTAGGTAAAAGGGACAGGGCCATTTGAAGGAGGGAAGAAGTAAAAAGAAGGAAGAATAGAAAAGAAGGGGATTAGGGGAAAAAAGAACCATTCACCACTCCATCTCCCCCCCCCCCCCGAATATATGCGTAGTAGATCAAACATTGGTAAGAGAAGCTGGAATCCAGTCTGAGTAGTAGGTAAAATATGGCCTCCCCACTTTTTCAAATTTTTCAGAGCGAATCATCTAAGATAACTTTCATCTTCTCAAAACAGAGTGCATGGCTAAGTTTAGTTTTTTTTTAGCTAAAGGGAAGTGAGGGAGTCCTCCAGGAGCCCGCAATCACTCTTTTAGCGGCCAGGCATATATGCATTAATAGTTTATGCTGGGATTTTGTGATTTCAGGAGGCTTTATACCCAGGAGGGCAACCTCTGGGAGCTTAGGTACTTGCGTTCGAATGGTGGTGTATATTACTTGGTAGACTCTGATCCAGAATCTGCGCACTCTTGGACAAGACCACCACACGTGTAAAAAGGTACCCCGTTGGCCGCATTCTCGAAAGCATAACCCTTTATTTGTTGGGCAAAATTTCTAAATACGATCTGGAGTCAGATACCATCGTAAGAGTACTTTAAATTGGGTCTCCACTAGAGAGGAGCTTATAGAAAGGCTGGGAGTATCTCTCCACACGTGCTGCAAGTCTTCTATATCAAAAGTATTATTGAGATCTTTCTCCCATCTTAGGATATATTGTGGCTTAGACAAATTTGAGGGTGAGATTGTGTTTTTATATAGTAGTGAAATAAGGCCTGGGGAACCCGGGCTCGTAGCGCAGACATGTTCAAAACATGTTCTAGTAAGAAGCGATTTGCAAGATCTTATGTGTATGTTAATGAAATGGGAGATCTGAAGAAAGCAGAAAAGCTCTGTATTTGCTATTCGTTTATGTTCTTTAAGAGAGAATGATTTATGGGCCACGTCGTTTACTAAACTGTAAGTTGTTGTTAGACCATTTAGCCTCCACCAGTTAAAGGTGGATGCACTATGCAGCCCAGGAAGGAAATCTGGATGACCCAAGAATGATAAGAGTGGTGTGGTGAAATTAGTTTGTCTTTAGTTTTAGTCTGGCTCCAAAACGTAAGGAATGCGTTATTATTGGGTTCTTGATAGTTTTGCACTGAGCGGATGTGAGCCAGAGCAGGTTGCGAATTGACACGGGCAAACATAGAGAACTCTCTATTTCACACCATAGTGGAACATGCTCTTCTTCATGCCATAGAGTTAATTGTGCGATTTGGGATGACTTGTAATAGGCTAATAAGTTGAGTACTCCCAGACCATCATCCGAACGCAATCTATATAGGGTCTCCCGAGAAACTCGGGGGCCAGAGCTTTTCTAGATGAAAGAAAGCAAAATTGTTTGCACTTTTTTGAGGAAAGGGCGGAGTATAGGGATTGGCAATACTCTGAACGCATACAAGAACTTTGGTATTTTGGTCATTTTGATCGCTGTTATGAGCCGGGTTTCTCATTATGCAATAATTTATTAAAAGCCCTAGTCAATGGAGCAGCAAGGATATCTGCATATTTTTATAATATAGGGCAGGGAAACCGTCTGGGCCAGGGGCCTTATTGATCCTAAAGAGAACCTGAACTGAAAATAAAAAGTCAAAATAACCATACACAGGTCATACTTACCTCCTGTGTAGTCTACTCCTCTATCTCTTTCTCCTCTCCTGCGTCCCATTTGTCCACTGTTATCAATGGAATTCTCAATCCTCCATTTTAAAAATAGCCATTACCCCACAACAGCTTCCTGGTCAGCACACTGTTAAACTGTAATATCACCCACTTGAGCCATAGGGAAACATGGACATTACCTTGCACATTAAGATGTAACTGACAGCTGATGATGCACAACTGACAGCAACTGGTATATTTCAGCTCTGACAAAATATTGTCAGAACTGGAAGGGATCACTGTAAGAAGAAGATGTTGAGCTTCTGAGAGGAACTGACAGTGAGGTTAGTATGTAATATTCATTTGCAGCTACGTCATGTGTTTAGTTTAAATAATTTTACTCGCTTTAGGTTCCCTTTAAAGCAGAGTTCCCCAACCCTGTCATCAAGGCCCACCAACAGTACATGTTTTGCAGAAAACCACAAACATGCACAGGTGGGGTAATTTGTATCTCACCACATCCTCACCCAAGCATCCACCCCCCTCCTCTCCTCCACACGCTGGTCATACTCCCTCAACACAGCTAACAGTCCAGGAGACAGATGTGTTGCGGCACCTCCGGAAGCTAAATACCAGGAAGGCCTCAGGCCCAGATGGCATATCCCCATCCTGTCTAAAAACATGTGCGGGACAGTTAGCCCCGGTCCTCACCTCCATCTTCAACAGATCCCTGGAGCTGGGCAAAGTTCCCTCCTGCTTCAAAAAAGCTGACATCATCCCGGTCCCCAAGAAGCCAGGGGTCACGGACCTAAACAACTTTAGACCCGTCGCCCTAACCCCGATTATCATGAAGACCTTCGAGAGACTGGTCCTTTCCTACCTGAAGCTTCACACTGCCACCCTGTTGGACCCTCTACAATTTGCATACAGGGCAAACCGGTCTGTGGAAGACGCCATTAACATCTGCCTTGCACATATCACTGAACACTTGGATAAACCAAAGACCTACGCAAGGATCCTCCTCTTGGATTTCAGTTCTGCGTTCAATACCATCTGCCCAAACATTCTGTATGACGACCTGGAACGGCTCGGTGTTGACCCAACCCTTTGCACCTGGATCAAGGACTTCCTTACGAACAGGTCACAGCTAGTGAGACTCGGAAGCTGCTCCTCCAGTGTAAGAACCACAAACACAGGCGCCCCGCAAGGTTGTGTACTGTCTCCGATGCTCTTCTCCCTGTATACAAACAGCTGCACCTCCTCCACGGATACCGTCAGGGTCATTAAGTTTGCGGATGACACCACCATCGTAGGACTCATGGGTGATAAAGCGGAGCTGGAATATCACAGCGAGATCGAGCGGATTCTCAGATGGTGCTCAGACAACAAACTTGTACTAAACACAGCAAAAACGGTGGAACTGATAGTGAACTTCAGAAGGAACGCTCCACCACCCAGCCCTGTCATCATTGATGGCACCGAAGTCACCAGGGTACATAGCACGCGGTTCCTAGGCACCACCATCACGGAGAACTTGAGATGGGACGTAAACACCTCTACTACCCAAAAGAAGGCCCAGCAGAGACTGTTCTTCCTGAGGCAACTAAGGAAGTTTGGCATGCCCAGGGAGCTACTGACCAGCTTCTATACGGCGACCATCGAATCTGTCCTTTGCTCCTCCATCATTGTCTGGTACTCGGGGGCAAATGCAAAGGATAGGCTCAAACTCCAGAGAGTCATCAATGTGGCTGAGAAGATCATTGGGTCTCCCCTGCCACCCCTGGACCTTCTCCACACATCCAGAATGAGGTCCAGGGCAAATAGAATCGCACATGATCCCTCCCACCCTGGCAATCACTTTTTCAGTCCTCTTCGCTCGGGACGTCGCTATAGGTCCATCTACACCAAAACCACCAGGCGTAGGAACACATTCTTCCCTCAAGCGATCACTCTTCTCAACTCAGACCTTCTCCCCAATGCCATCTCCTAATCCCCTTCTGCACCTCCGGGCACTAGAGGACGAACGCGCGCCCATAGGCTGACAATCATGTTCATCTCTGCCTAATATAGCGTCAACCGCTCTATGTGTCATTTGCTATGTTTGAAATGTTTCTTTTAATTTGCACTATGTGTAATGTTACTTGCACTGTTTGCACCTGCCAATATGCCTTGTGTCCACAAATAATTCCGGGTGCGGCGCCTGTCGCACTTGGCGAATAAAGTGATTCTGATTCTGATTCTGATTCTGATCTCAGCAGAGCTGCTTTAAAGGATTGAATAGCATGTAAGACCTCTTCAGGAGTGATTGCCAGGTCGAGCATTTGTATGAATGCTTCATCAATAGCAGGCAGGGGCAACTTATTTAGAGTCTTAAGGAGTAAATTAAAGTTAGTAAATGTAGATTATTGATATAATTTAGACAAACCCTTGTGAAAGACATCCACTATTTTCTGAGGGTTACAAGTATGTGCACCATTACCTATATTTAGAATGATTGGCTTATAGCAAGGGTCAGGTCTTTTAAGGCGACGGGCAAACATAGAGGACGGCTTATTACAGTTAACTGACAATCTATATTTGCTCCATCTTAGGTGTCGTTCAGCTTTGCTAGTAAGAAAATGTTTAAAGGGAACCAGAGATGAACGATTCACACAAAATAAACATATCAGTTGATAGCTTGTAAAGAATAAATGCTCTACCCGATAATTTTGCCACTCTGGTGTGCCTTTTTGAGTGCTTTTTATTCATTATTGCTCCAGGAAATATCCAATATGGCCGCCGGCTCATATTCCTTCTGCTTCCAGGTTATAAGGTGTTCTGGATGTGCTGTCTAGGCTATATGAGACTATAGACAAGCAGGGCTGCTGTAGGCTTTCATCTGTTTTTCAACTTCATATTCTGGTATGCTGTGTGGCTGCCTGTAGGAAGTGTCTCTCATAGTAATGAAACTGCATACAGTAGATAATAATGATGACTGGCTGCACAGACAGAGCACACAGATCACACAGCCACACTTGTCTGTTAGACAGAGATTTTTCCTGCAGCAGCAGCCCCATCCCATGTCATAACAGCTCTCAGTATGTAAAGCATGAAATTTGAGCCAGGAGGGGGAAGGCTTGGGCTTGAAAAGACTTCACAGAAGAGTGACTCAGCTATAATGATTCCAGGTCAAACCTCCACAGAATAGTCTGTGGATTCTTATCACAGTTGATAACAGATAGATTAGACTGAGAAGAATAAAACTAAAAGCAGGGTAGGTGTTTACTGTCATGTTCCCACTGATAAATGTAATAAAATACATGAGGGTGCTTCGTCTCTGGTTCTCTTTAAAGCTTCCTCTGCTTTAAACCTAGCATGCATATTTGCAAGGGAAGGATCATTACTAAAATTCTCATCTGCTTCAATATAAGATTGCTCTAGAAGAGCTAATTCGTGTGTTTATTTATTTTTCCTGCTGGAAGTGAGAGCTATAAAGTGGCCACGTAGAACTGCTTTGTGTGCTTCCAAGATAATATAATCTGGAACTTCATTATTGCTGGGGTTGAGCGCAAAGTAATCTTTTATGTGCGATGCTATTGTGGCCGCAATGGCTGGGTCGGATAACAGTGACCGATTAAGAGACCATCGGGTTTCAGTTGGTTTAGTGAGTAATGAGGAAAGTGAGATAAAGACTGCTTTGTGGTCTGACCATGGGATAGGTTTAAGTTCGGCTTTAGTGAGGTTGGTAAGGAAATTAGTATATACAAAACAGTGGTCAATGCGGGACTGTGTATTATGCGGGTGGGAGTAAACAGTAAATCTTTTTTTATTGGGGTGTATTTCTCTCCAGCAGTCTGCTAACGAGACTGATTGTATTAAGTCCCTAAATTGTTTGGCTTGACGGACCTCAGAAGATGCTGATCGAGGGTGGGAAGGGTTATCTCTGTCAATGCTGGGCCGCAGAACAAGGTTAGAATCGCCACATAGGAGCAAGGTGCCCACTGTATGAGTGCCCAACACGTCCACAAGGTGGCGTAAAAAAGGTATTTGCTCCGTGTTAGGGGCATAGTATGATACAATTGTGTCCTCTGCATCCTGCATAGTGCCCACCAGGATAAGATACCTTCCGTCTGGGTCTCTAATTTCCTTGTTGCATATAAAATTGACTGATCTCCTGAAAGCAATAAGAACACCCCTTTGCTTTGTCTTAGCATTAGCCATATACAAATTGAGGAAACGTGCTGTGCAGGTATTTAGGAGTGTAGTTTATTGGAAAGTGTGTTTCCTGCAGACACACAATATCAGCGTGCATGGATCGGAAGGAGGCAAACGCTTTAGAACGCTTAACAGGGGAATTGAATCCCTGGACATTCAGGGATAGTATGTTAATAGACATAGATTTGTATTAAAGAGCATAATATATAACATTTCCCATGTCGGGTAACTTGGATGGAGGGAGGACAACGGAGCGGCGAAGGGATAGCAAGAAGGGATAGAAAAGAAGAGAAAAAGAGAAAGTATAGAGAAGAGAGGAAGATCCAAGAGACGGAGCTCCTCAGGTAAGTAGGTGGATACTGGAAGGCATCAGATTGCTCCCGTGGGGTGTCAGCCATAAGCCACTCGCCAGGTGCGTGTGGGGTTGCATAAGGGGTCGGGAGAAGCTAATTATGAGTTCAAATTATGAATCTATCACTATACCGGCAGTTGGAGAATGTATTCCAGAGATATGCGGAACATTTCATAAGCTTTAGTCCATGCTTCACTCTTTTAGGGTCTGGGTAGGTCTTCATCCCATCATGTTTAGGAGGGTATATACTGCAGGCCTAATAGGTCAGAGATGTGGCCCCAGCGCCCCCAGGGCAACACCCGGTCGGAGAATGCAGCAGTGGCGGACCTGGAGCATAACACTACCCCCGTGATGGTATGCATAACATTATCGCAGTTGAGCGTGCCCCCTGGGGGCGGGGGATCCAAGCCTGAACCAGGAGCGAGGGTGGTTATATGTTATACATTCAAAGAGCCTCATCGCTCTATAAGCATTTGGTTTCGCAATCATTTCAGGGATCTGGGAGAGTCTTATCTACCTCCGCTTGCTGTAAAATATATGCAAGGAGTCCAATGTGCTCAGGGCGTGCCCCCCCCCCCCCCCCAGGGCGACACACAGTCGGAGAATGTCGCAGTGGCGGACCCGGATCACACCATCAGACCCGGGACGGCATGCATAACATTGTCACAGTTGAGCGCGCCCCCGGGGGACAGGCGACCCCATCCCAAACCAAAGGCACAGATGGTCATACTTTATATGATCAGATAGTTTCTTTGCTCTATGCTGTGAGAGGCATATTCAAGAAGTCCAGTGTGCTCCAGACGTGGCCCCAGCCCCCCCCCCCCCCCCCCCCGGGCGACACACAGTTGGAGAATGCCGCAGTGGCGGCATTCTCCAACTGTGTCATCAGTTCTGGGACAGCATGCTTAAAGGGGAACTGAAGTAAGAGGTATACAGAGGCTGCCATATTTATTTCCTTTTAATCAATACCAGTTGCCTGGCAGCCCTGCTGGTCTATTTTTCTGCAGTAGTATCTGAATAACACCAGAAACAAGCATGCAGCTAGTCTTGTCAGATCTGACTTTAAAATCTGAAACATCTGATCTGCTGCATGCTTGTTAAGGGGCTAAAAGGAAATAAACATGGCAGCCTCCATATACCTCTCTCTTCAGTTCCCCTTTAACATTGTCACGGTCGTGCGCGCCCCCGGGGGGTGGGGGACACCAACCCACACCTATGGCATGGACAACCAAGTATTATAAACTTTACAATCGCACAGGACATTTGCAAAGTGACTGCGTGATTATTGTAGGGATCCAGGAAGGCTTTAGCTGCTTTCGCTATCGTTAAGGCATATTCAAGAGGTCCAGAGTGAACATGACGTGACCCCAGCCCCCCAGGGCGACGCACGGTCTGAGAATGCCGCAGTGGCGGACCCGGACTGTAACTCCAAATCCGGGACGGCTTGCATAACATTGTCAGTCGTGCTCGCCCCCGGGGGGCGGGGGACACAGGCCTAGACCACAAACTACAGGCAAACTGGCGTTATATATTTGAGTAGCCGCATTACTGCGTAAATATAGCAATTCACGTGACTCTGCAATTAATATCAGCACCCAAGCACCCAGCCCATTAGGGTTAAACATAAGCATACTTATCAACAGCGAACAAAGCTAATCAGTAATACATAGTGAGGAGAACTAAATAGCATATGAACATAGCTAATCCATAACACACAGAGAAGATAGCTGAATTGCAATATGTTGAGATCTAAACCCATCGAGCTTTGCACGCTCGCTATTGTAATTTCAATGCGATCAGCTGCTAAAACATGAAAATAACGTAGTGAGAGTTCTAAACAGTCTGTGACCACTCAAAGCTAACATACAGATTTTGGAATAACAGCGTATTAGATTTAATACACAGCTGTCATGTTATGTTCCGGCTGAGTGTGGATGTACTGTTAGCGCTTGAGTGAATGCCACTAATGGAAAAGTCTAAGACCTAAGGCAAAAGATGCAAAACAGTGCAAGTTAGTGAACAATTGTGACCGGTCGGGCCTCGGTGAAAGGCATGAAAATAGTCTCACACATGTGGCAAAAGGGTAATGCCCGGGATCCGAGATATTGCCCATCAGAGGGCTAAGGGTCCTTGCTGACCGTAGGATTTTAAAGTGTTGTATACTGAGCTGTAAGAGTTTGCAAATTTCAGCGAACATTGGGTCAGGGTGTCACAAAGTACTCAAAGGAAAGGAGGCCATATACTTAACTCTACGTTCACGGCACTTTCTGGAACACCTGTGAAGAAAGATCCTTCAGGGCTTGTGAGCGAGATTTGGCAGGCCACTGTTCTTAAGGTGGGGATATAGATGCCTCTTGAGATTGCGATGCTGCTTGCTGTTTCAGCGAATCTTGAGACTGGGGAGGCAAGGGGAAGGCAAGTATGCGAAAGCATTCCCTGGCGTCATCTGTGGAGCGGATAACGTATTGTTTTTCCTGCCACTGGAAGATAAGTTGGAAGGGGAATCCCAATTTGTAGCAGATACTTTTATCTTTCAAGATGGTAAGATAAGGCCGCAGTTCTTTGTGTTTAAGGAGAGTAGAGGGGGCTAGATCAGCGTATAGTTGGTAGCAATGTCCCTGGAACGATAGATCCGGCTTACTGCGTGCTGCCTGTAAGAGCTTTTCCTTGGTAAGATAATGATGTGTTTTTAAAATTATATCCCTCTGCGGTCCGTTGGTAAGAGGGTGTGAGAGAGCTCTATGTATGCGATCCATCCCTAGTTGCTCGAGTGGTATATTCGGGAGTAGCTCCTGGAATAAGGCTGTAGGGAGTCATGGTAGATCTTGGATTGTTTCAGGTATCCCCCAAATCCTGATATTTTCCCTTCTTGATCTGTTCTCAAAGTCTTCTAGTTTGTCATCAAATTTGTTTTCAAGGGTGCTGAAATCTGCTCGCAGGGAGGTAACTTCTTCCTCATGCCCCTCCAAGACTGTTGTGACGTTATCCAGCCTTTCCTCATTGGCAGAGGTTCTGAGGCCTACTTGTCTGATTTCGTGCAGGAGCTCACAGCCTAGTTGTTTATGTGCACTCACGATCTCTTCACGGATAATGCTCCTAAGCTCATCAATCGTGATTTGCTCAGGGATAGGTGTCGATGCTTGGTCTGCTGGTGTTCCCGTTTGTGGGAACATGTCTTGGCTGTTCTCGCTGAGGTGTTCAGCCTCCTGTTCAGTGCCGGGTGCCATCTTAGATGGTTCAGCCGAGTCGGTAACGGGTGGATTTTTTTTTTTTGATTTTTTTTTTCCACATTTTAAAGCTTTATTGAATGAAAGAAAGTTACAATGTTGCAGTAAATATTTTGTTGCAAGTTTCAGTAAAACAATGTACCACATATGCATTCCCCCTTCATTCATTACAGCAAGTACAATCAAATTGTGCAAATCTGAAGCCATCCTCCGGTGGCTGCCTCGTGTGTTCCTCTTGCTTTTAGTGTGCTTGTGCGGAATTTTCAGGCCGGTAGGTTAGTGATTAGGGCTAAAGATCTCCCTAGACTCACGCAGGACTAGGATCAGGCATCCATCTCAGTCTGCTGCGCGCATGCACCCACCCTTTCTAACTTTCTTGCTTTGCTTTTTTCTTCTTTTTTCCCATTCCTTCCTTTTCTTTTTCTTCTTTGATCTACTTTTTCTCATTCCCTCTTTGGGTTGGTAAGAGGTGTATAGATGGTTTTTATGGGACCAGCTGATACCTCATGTTACCTATGCTGTTTATAAGAATGATAAAAGTGTCTGTTCTATAGAGATCTTAACTTGCTTGATGGTCCTGAAACAACCTATTTGATTATGTATACTCTGTAACCCAATGTGTGATGTCTTTTTCTATCACCTCTGCTGTCTATGTGGTTGTAATTTTCTCATTTAAAATGTTTAATAAAAACGTATATTATTCAAAGGTCCCATTGGCAGTGCTTCCCTGATACAAGCTGCATCTGAATTGAATACCTGCATAAATGTGCAGATCTCGAAATACAAGCTAAATTACACAACTTGCATTCAAAACAGATGCAGCAAAGGAAGGTCTTGGCTTCAAAAAACAATATGTGCACAAAATGTTTTTTACTCGACTCTTCCATGGTGATGACGTAACCTTACGGAAGAGACCTGACCACTAGTCTACCAAATAAAAACATAATTTTTACCTAGGGCTGCTAGTCATTTTTTCTTTTTTCCAAACAGCACACGCTGCAGATGAAATTAAACCAACAGGCATGCAGATTCCCCCAGGAGCTAAATTACATCCCTTGCTTGGTCTCTTTTGGGCAGCACAGTGGCATACTGGATAGCACTCTTCCAGTGGCTGGTGGATTTTAACCTTTAGCAAAGGAGGTTAACAGAAGACCTTACACACTGCTGCTATACAAGTAAATTCTGTACGTAGGAGACATAAGGAGTATAACTAACAGAAAAAATCCAATGGGAGGAGCCATTGAGGGAGGAGAAAAGAGACAATCATCTGTATGTATAAAAAGAGATGGCAGAAGACTGACCAAACAATCCTGATGAATACAGCCATAGATCGTCAAAACATGTTGATTTGATAACCCACCAAGACATCGAGAGGACTTTGCAGTGCAATGCAGTGTGATATAGAAGCACCAGTACCAGCAAGCAGCCTGGTTTGTCACCAAGAAACCACTGGAGTGCAAGGAAGTACCTCGGACATTTGCGGTGGAAGTGACGTTAAAGGTCAGGGAGCTCACGCCCCAGGATGCGGCTCTAACAGCCAAGCCGAGAGAGCGAGCAAGCTCCGTCATCATGAGCAGAGTCACCAGCCAGGACTCTGTTTCATAGCCGGCCTTTGACCTGAGCGACCCGAGCAGTTGCTTAGGGCGCCGGCTTCCAAGGGGGCACCTAGAGCTGGCTATCTGAGGGAGGGCACCTACTCCTGACTACATAAACTGAAGGCACCAACACCTGGCTACCTATACTGGAGGCACCCACGCCTGGCTACCTATGGGGGGAGACCTACACCTGACTTCTACTACAGAGTCTGAGGGCATTTTTTGGGGAGGAATGGGGGGGTGGGGTTACGGGAACGCACTACGGCTATAACGTGTGATGAAAATTGTCTGTGCTGTGCTTTCATTCTAAATGGGAGGGGGAAGGGGTAACTGCCCCACTTAATATTCTAGTAGCAGTAGTGTATTGTACCGTGTTAGCCCTCAGTAAAAGCAAGAAGTTTTAAATCAGGATGATACCATTTATTGGCTAACTAAAAATGAATAAAAGCAGCCTTCGTCGGGCGTATATCCTGTAAGTTTGCAGGCTGGTGGTACAGACAGCTATATACATGCAACATCAAAAGGGAAAACAGATATTTTTTTCAAGCATAAATACATGTCATTAAGATGCCTTAATTCAAACAGAACATCTAAATGGGGTTAGAGGTTGTTAGCTGAGATAAGGATCCTTGTTTACTCCATGCTCACAGACCTGGGATTAGGATTGACCCAGAGGTATTGTAAATTCTTAGTTCACAAGTTCAGCTAGAATGGCTGAGAAAGTTCAAATATCATCAGCCTCATACCAATATAAAAAGTTTTTGTCCTTATTAAAACCCTTCTCCACAGCTTTGAACCAATTTATAAATTTTGTTTCTGCTATTAATTAATCATTTGACGTTTTGAAGCCACTCTTCAGGGCAGTGACACGAAGATCATCCATGCTGTGTCCGTTGGACCGAAAGTGTGTAGCAACTGGGAGTTCGGATTTGGTATCGTTAATAGTGTGCCTGTGTCCATTCATATGTTTGCACAGAGTTTGTCCAGTTTCTCCCACGTACATAACATTGGGGCATTTAGCACACATGATCAGATATACCAGATTGGTGGAACCACAGGAAAATGTGCCTTGTATTCTGTACTCCTGGTGTGAACCTGGTATCGTTAACCTGTCAGTGGAGTAAATGTGTCTGCAGGTCCCACATATTTTTTGTCGGCAGGGTGATGTTCCGTTTTGTTGAGGCCTATTCAAAGAACTCCTGACAATCATTTGTTTTAGATTGTGTGGATGCCGATATGACAAGAGGGGAGGTTTAGGGAATATCTTTCTCAGTCTGTGATCCTTGTGTAAAATGGGATGAAGTTCCTTAGCAATCCTCCTTAAGATTTCCAGGTGTGGGTTGTAGGTGACAACCAAAGGGACACGTTACTCTTTCTGGTTTTGCTTATATTTCAGGAGTTCAGTCCTGGGGATGATGCTGGCTTTCCAGATTTGGGCCTCAGCCATAGGAGGACTGTAACCTTGTTTGATGAAAGTGTTCTTAAGGCGATCCAGGTGCTTGTCTCTGTCCATCCTGTCAGAACAAATCCGGTTGTACCTTATAGCTTGGCTGTAAATTATAGAGTTCTTAATGTGCTTGGGATGAAAACTGTCATATCTTAGGTATGTGGGATGGTCTGTAGGTTTGCAATACACAGAGGTTTGTATGTTGTTACCCCTGATGTATATGGTGGTGTCCAGAAAGTTAATCTCTGTGTGAGAGTAGGTAAGTTTCAATTTGATTGTAGGATGAAAGGCATTGAAGTTCCTGTGGAACTGGAGAAAATTATCCTCACTTGCAGACCAGATGATTAAGATATCATCAATGAAGCAGAAGTTGGCCATGGGTTTTATGCCACATGCATTGAGGTATTCCTCTTCAGTTTTGGCCATGAAGAGATTTGCATACTGTGGTGCAAATCTCTGAAGTCTCTGAATGATGACCCCACTGGAGCATGGGATAAACTAGAGACCTTCTATAGGAAATACAGAGATTCCTAATTAACAACAAAAAGAAAAAACTTCAGAGACTTAGAATTAAGAGTGGACACCTGAATGCACAAGCAGCAGAAAACGAGCAGCCCACAGGTGTAATGAATCTCTCCTCTTATCAGGTTACTGAAGCTGAAATATCAGTACTCTCCAAAGGCCTGTCATTCTGCTCTGCGAGACCCATAGACAGGATTGCACTCTGTGGAGATATGGAGGAATTTTTCAGAAAGCTGCGACTCAAGGAACACTACCATGATAAGGAAGCCTGTGATACAATGGATAATGGACCAAAACGCACCAGATCTAAAAAGAAGAAAAATAGATGGACCCCCAAAGAAGGAAAAAACCCGGCCCTGGATAAATACATCAACAAATTCAGACGCAGAATCTCTGACAGGATCCTGAGTAAAAGAAAGACACTGGCCCAGAACATAACACCACAGGAGCGTCAGGCCATCAGATCCGTTAATGAGAATAAGAACATTATTATTAAACCAGCGGCTAAAGGTGGTGCCATAGTCATAATGAACACCAGTGACTACATCCAGGAGGCACAAAGACAGTTATCCAACACCGCTCACTATGCCAAATTACAGGGGGACCCCACAAAAGGCTACAGGATGGCACTCAATAGGATGGTTAACAGATTGCCTGAAAACATCAGACAACATGTAAGGACCCTTATCCCTGAAGAGCCTAGAACAGCCTGTTTTTACATGCTTCCCAAGATCCACAAAGAGGGAAACCCAGGCAGGCCCATAATCTCAGGGAGCGGATCTCTTACAGAGAACATCTCAGGGTGGCTGGAAAACATCTTGAAACCTCTTGTCTGTAAAAGACCCAGCTACATACAGGATACCACCCACCTCCTGAAAAAACTGACAGCCATCGGCCCAGTACCTGAGGGAACCATACTGGCCTTGATGGACGTGGAGTCCCTGTACATGAACATTCCCCATGATGATGGTATTGCGGCCTGCCGTAAATATCTTCAGGGTCAGGGCATACTTGTAAAGCCTATAGCTGGACTGATCAAATTCATTCTCACTCATAATTATTTCACTTTTGGACAGGACCTCTATTTACAGCAGATGGGCATGGCAATGGGTTCGCGATTCGCACCACAGTATGCAAATCTCTTCATGGCCAAAATCGAAGAGGAATACTTCAATGCATGTGGCATAAAACCCATGGCCTACTTCCGCTTCATTGATGATATCTTAATCATCTGGTCCGCAAGTAAGGATGATTTTCTCCAGTTCCACAGGAACTTCAATGCCTTCCATCCTACAATCAAATTGAAACTTACCTACTCTCACACAGAGATTAACTTTCTGGACACCACCATATACATCAGGGGTAACAGCATACAAACCTCTGTGTATCACAAACCTACAGACCATCCCACATACCTAAGATATGACAGTTTTCATCCCAAGCACATTAAGAACTCAATAATTTACAGCCAAGCTATAAGGTACAACCGGATTTGTTCTGACAGGATGGACAGAGACAAGCACCTGGATCGCCTTAAGAACACTTTCATCAAACAAGGTTACAGTCCTCCTATGGCTGAGGCCCAAATCAGGAAAGCCAACATCATCCCCAGGACTGAACTCCTGAAATATAAGCAAAACCAGAAAGAGGAACGTGTCCCTTTGGTTGTCACCTACAACCCACACCTGGAAATTTTAAGGAGGATTGCTAAGGAACTTCATCCCATTTTACACAAGGATCACAGACTGAGAAAGATATTCCCTAAACCTCCCCTCTTGTCATATCGGCAACCACACAATCTAAAACAAGGGAAATTCACTGAGCATCCCTAATCCTTTGTGGATCAATTAAAGAGAGCACTGTAGAGAGGCAGATATAATAGTTCAAGGTATACATAACTACATATGGTAATTAAGATATATGAGGAGGTTTGAACCTAGGAATCAGCCGAACGAAATACAATAACAAGAAAGCAACTATATGGTTAACATTTGTAGAAACCTGAAGTTACATTAACAACCAAAATAACTATGTAACTATGTAAATATAAGATAAGCACAAAAGAGCTTCTTGTAAACGTAACTGCAGATAACGAGATACAGTATGCAGCTCAAGTCCGTTGCAAAAATAAAGCCGTAGCTGGAACTTGGGCTCCGATATTGAGGTGGAGTCTTGTGGCTTAGGTATTTGCATGTATTGGGAGAATGTTAGGGCCGGAGCTTAGCCTAGCATACGGCTCCGTGAGGGGAAGAAAGGGCGGCGAATAGGATCAACTTGGTAGGAGCGCCTATTTGGCCGGTGTTTCCCAGTGTCTCTGGAAGGAGGGTTATTTAAAAAGGGCGGGAAGGCAAACTGTCAACTCGTGGTCTGGAAAATTGCGGCCATTTTAACGTATAAAAGTTAAACATGAACTGAAGAACAAAAAGTACATAAACAGTCAAAATTGACTATGTAGACTCCGAGAGGAGCCTAATGAACAAACAAAGGAAGCCCTGTTGTAGGGCTGACCAGATTCCTCGACTAAAGGGGAAACCGCCTGGGAAATAGCCCAAATGAGAAGGTGTACTTAGCTGATCAGGTGGTCGGCTGGAAACCTTGGGATGAGAGCTCACGGAGTGCGACTGATCTTCTTTTCTTGAGCCTCTGTTCTTTAGGGCTGTCGGCGAGGAGCATAGAGCCACTTCGATTACTACGTTGGGAGGATGGAGGAGAGGTAGGTTTCGAAGGAGATGAGGACACTGCTGGCGATGGTAGGTTCAGCACTTGAAAGTGCTCTTGAAGCTCCCCGATAGATGTGGCGAGGAACTGGCGATTGCCGATAGAGAAGATGAGGGCAAAAGGAAACCCCCATCTATATTTGATTTGACGATCGCGGAGAACTTGGAGGTAGGGTTTCATCTCTTTTCTTCTCAAGAGCGGTGTCTGGGAGAGGTTACCATAAACCTGATAGGTGTACTCTTGAAAGTTGAGTTGGGACGCAGACCGCGAGGCTGCTAGGACCGCTTCTTTAGTCTTGTAGTAGAGGGACTTCATAATGATATCACGCGGGGGTCCATTCTTCGGGCGACGGGTAAGAGCTCTGTGGACTCGATCAAGCTCCAGGCACTCGAGCGGGATGTCAGGGACGAGTTTTTGGAGTAGAGCTGTCATGGTACCCGGCAGATCTGTCACCGTTTCGGGGATGCCTCTAATATGGAGATTCCCTCTCCCGGAGCGGTTCTCGCTGTCCTCTGCCTGTGATTTCAGAAGATCTACTTCGTTTTGTAGTTTGTAGAGATCTTCTTCGTGTCCCTCAAGTACAGTGGTGGCATTATCCATACGGTTCTTGAGGCCCACTGTGCGCTGCGAGAGGAGCCTCATCTCTCTTAGGATGTCGCTACTAAGCTGTCTGGTAGCGGCTGTAATTTCTTTGCGGACAACATCCCGAACTTTCTGTAGTATGTCTTGATTAGAACGGGGAGGTGGTCGTTCAACATCGGAACAGTCCCTGCTTTCATCTGAGCCGTATTATTCCAAGCCTGCCTCAGCCATGAAGTCCGTTATGGGCGGCTGTTGGGAACCGCGTGTTCTGTCTGTGCCAGCGGATTTGCCCAGTTTCTGGCTTGATTTAGGCTTGCTGTTGTTCGCCATCATTCTCAAAGCGTCCCCCAGAGGTTCATACAGCTGTATCTAGCAAATTTAGGGGGGATAGGATGCAGTGACCGGTGATAGTCTGAGAAAATGTCCCGTGCTCAGCGCAGAGGCAAGGTTAAGCGGTCATCACCTTCCTGTGCGCGCATGCACCTCCTGTTTTCCCTTTTGATGTTGCATGTATATAGCTGTCTGTACCACCAGCCTGCAAACTTACAGGATATAAGCCCGACGAAGGCTGCAAGGCCGAAAGCTTGCTTATTTTTATTCATTCTTAGTAAGCCAATAAATGGTATCATCCTGATTTAAAACTTCGTAATATTCCTGAAAGTATATAGCCTTAATTTTTAAATGTATTCAGGATAATACACTATTTCCACCCATTTAGTCGTACTATTTTTCTATTATACGTGTGTGTGTGTGTTTGTGTGTGTGTGTGTGTGTGTGTGTGTGCGTGCGCACGTGTGAAGAGGATGAAGGGGGGGCACCAAGATCAGATTTCGCTCAGGGCGCTGTAGAACCTAGGGCCGGACCTGCTCTGTTACAAGGAATGTCTGGAGGTAACGAAGACTACGGGAAGACGTGAATGAGCTCCCGTAAAGGGAACCCGAGGTAAGAGGGATATGGAGGCTGCCATATTTATTTGTTTTTAAATAATACCAGTTTTCTGGCAGCCCTGCTGATCCTGTGTCTGTAATACTTTTAGCCATAAACCCTGAACAAGTATGCAGTACATCAGGTACTCTGACTCGGCTGACTCTGCTTTTACTGGATTAGCCATATGCTTGTTCCAGGGTTTTGATTCAGACACTACTTATGCCAGAAGATCAACAGGGCTGCCAGGCAACTGACATTGTTTAAAAACACACGATTGGTTCGCACGATGGCCAGGGGCCCCGGACCTCTCTCACTGGCCGGGGCCCCAAGGCCAATGCGCGATACCTGGAGGGGAGTGCAGGTGGGCCTGGACCTCTCACACCCAGGCTCTGGACCTCTCACATCCAGAAAACCCACCAACACTGCCTCCATACTGAATGCTAAATTCGACACACACAAGCAATAGAACACAGCAATACATGCATGCAGCTACATTTAAGTCGTCAGCAGGTGCTCGTCAGCCAATCAGGATGCACTGTCATACACCCTTTACCTGCCATACCACATCTAGCAGCCATTAGCATTCAGGTGGGAGGCTTCAGTTGGACGCAAAATCGCAAGATTGCGTCGCTAGCAGGACCGCCCCGTGCAGGCATTCCTCCCACAGGGGTCCCTCCCTAACCGCTCACCTGTCTGCCATGTCCTAGAGCTGAAAAAAAACGTTTAAAAACACACGATTGGTTCGCACGATGGCCAGGGGCCCCGGACCTCTCTCACTGGCCGGGGCCCCAAGGCCAATGCGCGATACCTGGAGGGGAGTGCAGGTGGGCCTGGACCTCTCACACCCAGGCTCTGGACCTCTCACATCCAGAAAACCCACCAACACTGCCTCCATACTGAATGCTAAATTCGACACACACAAGCAATAGAACACAGCAATACATGCATGCAGCTACATTTAAGTCGTCAGCAGGTGCTCGTCAGCCAATCAGGATGCACTGTCATACACCCTTTACCTGCCATACCACATCTAGCAGCCATTAGCATTCAGGTGGGAGGCTTCAGTTGGACGCAAAATCGCAAGATTGCGTCGCTAGCAGGACCGCCCCGTGCAGGCATTCCTCCCACAGGGGTCCCTCCCTAACCGCTCACCTGTCTGCCATGTCCTAGAGCTGAAAAAAAAACGTTTAAAAACACACGATTGGTTCGCACGATGGCCAGGGGCCCCGGACCTCTCTCACTGGCCGGGGCCCCAAGGCCAATGCGCGATACCTGGAGGGGAGTGCAGGTGGGCCTGGACCTCTCACACCCAGGCTCTGGACCTCTCACATCCAGAAAACCCACCAACTGACATTGTTTATAAGGAAATAAATATGCCAGCCTCCATATCCCTCTCACCTTGGGTATCCTTTAAGGTCACAAGCTTTACAGGTGGTGTATAGAGTTATGCGACTGACAGATAAACATATCAGCGTCCATGGAGTTATCAATATATACAAGGACAACATAGTATGTTCTTTGTGGCTATTGGGGTGAAGATAACACTATAGCCTGTTCCTAAACACTGGAACATAGAGAGATATACACCTATACCTGTCTAACCTATACTAGGGACACCTATACTTGGCTGTCTATACTTGGGGCATCTATACCTGGCTATTTATACTGGGGGCATCTATGCTTGGCTACCTATACTGGGGGCACCTATACTTGTCTAGCTATACTAGGGGCACCTATAGTTAGTTTGATTGAAAAAAAGACATCCATCCATCAAGTCCAATCAGAAAAAAAAAAGATAAAAAAAAAACTGACTTTTCTGACCAGCCTTTTTTTTCCATTCAGACCACTGCAGCTTTCACGGTTTATTGCTCGGTCATACAACCTACCACCTAAATGAATTTTACCTCCTTTTCTTGTCACTAATACAGCTTTCTTTTAGTGCTATTTGATTGCTGCTGCGAGTTTTACTTTTTATTATATTCATCAAAAAAGACATGAATTTTGTCAAAAAAAATGACTTTTTTAACTTTCTGTGCTGACATTTTTCAAATAAAGTAAAATTTCCTATACATTTGAGCGCGAAAGTTATTCTGCTACTTGTCTTTGATTAAAAAAAAACAACATTCAGTGTATATTTATTGGATTGGGTAAAAGTTATAGCGTTTACAAACTATGGTGCCAAAAGTGAATTTTCCTATTTTCAAGCATCTCTGACTATTCTGACCCCCTGTCATGTTTCATGAGGTGCTAAAATTCCAGGATAGTATAAATATCCCCCAAATGACCCCATTTTGGAAAGAAGACATCCCAAAGTATTCAGTGAGAGGCATGGTGAGTTCATAGAAGATTTTATTTTTTGTCACAAGTTAGCGGAAAATGACACTTTGTGACAAAAAAAAAAAAAAGTTTCCATTACTTCTAACTTGCGACAAAAAAAATGAAATCTGCCACGGACTCACTATGCTCCTCTCTGAATACCTTGAAGTGTCTACTTTCCAAAATGGGGTCATTTGTGGGGTGTGTTCACTGTCCTGGCATTTTGGGGGGTGCCTAATTGTAAGCACCCCTGTAAGGCCTAAAGGTGCTCATTGGACTTTGGGCCCCTTAGCGCAGTTAGGCTGCAAAAAAGTGCCACACATGTGGTATCGCCGTACTCATAAGAAGTAGTATAATATGTTTTGGGGTGTATTTTTACACATACCCATGCTGGGTGGGAGAACTCTCTTTGTAAATGGACAATTGTGTGCAAAAAAATAAAAAAAATTGTCATTTACAGAGATATTTCTCCCACCCAGCATGGGTATGTGTAAAAATATACCACAAAACACATTATACTACGGCGGTACCACATGTGTGGCACTTTTTTGAACCCTAAGTGCGCTAAGGGGCCCAAAGTCCAATGAGTACCTTTAGGATTTCACAGGTCATTTTGCGGCATTTTGTTTCAAGACTACTCCTCACGGTTTAGGGCCCCTAAAATGCCAGGACAGTATAGGAAC
The DNA here is from genome assembly GCF_040937935.1 of Hyperolius riggenbachi. Lineage (NCBI taxonomy): Eukaryota > Metazoa > Chordata > Amphibia > Anura > Hyperoliidae > Hyperolius > Hyperolius riggenbachi. The sequence goes on from NC_090654.1 coordinate 148,118,984, forward strand.
CCCACAAATGACCCCATTTTAGAAAGAAGACACCCCAAGGTATTCCGTTAGGAGTATGGTGAGTTCATTGAAGATTTTTTTTTTTTGTCACAAGTTAGCGGAAATTGATTTTAATTGTTTTTTTTCACAAAGTGTCATTTTCCGCTAACTTGTGACAAAAAATAAAATCTTCTATGAACTCACCATACTCCTAACGGAATACCTTTGGGTGTCTTCTTTCTAAAATGGGGTCATTTGTGGGGTTCCTATACTGTCCTGGCATTTTAGGGGCCCTAAACCGTGAGGAGTAGTCTTGAAACCAAATGTCACAAAATGACCTGTGAAATCCTAAAGGTACTCATTGGACTTTGGGCCCCTTAGCGCACTAGTGGGTTCAAAAAAGTGACACACATGTGGTACCGCCGTACTCAGGAGAAGTAGTATAATGTGTTTTGTGGTATATTTTTACACATACCCATGCTGGGTGGGAGAAATATCTCTGTAAGGGCTCGTTCCCACTATCGCGAATCTGCATGCGTCCAACGCATGCAGATCCGCACATGTAATGCAAGTGGATGGGCCTGTTTCCACTGTAGCGTTGTTGAGGTGCGTTTTTTTCAGCGGTAAAAAAACGCACAAAAGAGCCAACGATTTCGCCTGCGTCGGGAATCCGTGCGAATCGCCGCTAATGTATTTAATAGTAAAAACGCATGCGTTTGTTACATGCGTTTTTACCCGCGATTTCGCACCTTTTTCAATTTTATTTAGCCCTGGCAGTGTCATGGTTAATTTCGCATGGCACCCTGCCATGCGAAATCGCATGCGAAATCGCGGGTAAAAACGCATGCGGAAACGCATCCGCATGCGTTTTTACAAGCGTCGGAATGCGGCCGAAATCGCGTCGCAACAGTGGGAACGAGCCCTGAATGACAATTTTTTTTTTTTTTGCACACAATTGTCTATTTACAGAGAGATTTCTCCCACCCAGCATGGGTATGTATAAAAATGCACCCCAAAACATATTATACTACTTCTTCTGAGTACGGCGATACCACATGTGTGACACTTTTTTGCAACCTAGGTGCGCTAAGGGGCCTAACGTCCTATTCACAGGTCATTTTGAGGCATTTGGATTCTAGACTACTCCTCACGGTTTAGGGCCCCTAAAATGCCAGGGCAGTATAGGAACCCCACAAGTGACCCCATTTTAGAAAGAAGACACCCCAAGGTATTCTGTTAGGAGTATAGTGAGTTCATAGAAGATTTTTTTTTGTCACAAATTAGCGGAAATTGACACTTTGTGAAAAAAAAAACAATACAAATCAATTTCCGCTAACTTGTGACAAAAAATAAAATCTTCTATGAACTCGTCATACACCTAACAGAATACCTTGGGGTGTCTTCTTTCTAAAATGGGGTCACTTGTGGGGTTCCTATACTGCCCTGGCATTTTAGGGGCCCTAAACAATGAGGCGTAGTCTTGAACCCGAATGTCTCAAAATGACCTGTGAAATCCTAAAGGTACTCATTGGACTTTGGGCCCCTTAGTGCAGTTAGGCTGCAAAAAAGTGCCCCACATGTGGTACTGCCGTGCTCAGAAGAAGTAGTATAATGTGTTTTGTGGTGTATTTTTACATAACGGAAAATTGGATACTTACCTGCCGGTAATTTTCCTTTCCAGATGTGTCCATGGCAGCACAATAGGGTTTTGCCCCGCCCCCTAACCCCCATAGGACCTTTTAACTATAAATCACTCCCTATTACTCCGTTCCCTAGTCTTTAACTCGGCATTACCGAATCTAGGGTGGGAGCGTTGTGCTGCCATGGACACATCTGGAAAGGAAAATTACCGGCAGGTAAGTATCCAATTTTCCGTTTTCCATATGTGTCAATGGCAGCACAATAGGGAGTTAACTAGCCAAGAACACAAGGGATGGATGAGGTGTAATGGTGAACAATTTATTCATATACACTCAATAATGAACACTCAATACTTTCTGACCAAATTGTCTAGTTGAGTTGACTGCAGGATCAACCCTGTAATGTTTCATGAAGGTATTTACAGACGACCAGCTGGCCGCCTGACATACCTTTTCGGCTGAAACCTTGGTGAATGCAGCCCAAGATGCCGCCACACTCCTGGTGGAGTGTGCCGAAATCTGCTGCGGAGGAGTTATCTTGTTGGATTTATAAGCATTTTGAATAACAGACACAATCCAACTTGCAATAGTCCTTGAGGATGCCGGTTGACCTTTCCTATACCCTGTGGGTATAACAAACAGTCTTTCAGTCTGTCTGATATCTTTAGTTTGTAGTACATAATTTTTTAACACTTCTCCTATATCCAGCGGGTGGGGAGTAGAATCTTGATCTCCCAAAAGGGTTGGTAATGTCCATTCTGGATTAAAGTGGAAGAGGGAAGACACTTTGGGTATGAAGTGTTGGATTGGCCTCAGCACTATTCTGTCCGGGAAAAAAGTTAAGAATGGTTCTTGCCATCCTAGTGCTTGAATTTCACAGACCCTTCTTGCTGATGACATTGCAATAAAAAATACAGCTTTGTGTGTCAATTGTACTAGTGTGCAGTTCTCGTTTGGTGAGTACGGTGACTTTGAAAGATTATCCAACACCAATGGTAAATCCCATTTAGGAAATACCGTTTTCCTTGGTGGTCTTTGTTTCATGACTCCTCTGATAAATTGAACTACTAATGGGTGTACTGCCCATCTTTTGTCTGTGAGAGCTGAGATTGCCGATATTTGTACCTTTAGTGAGTGGAATCCCAGGCCTTTATCCATTCCCGTCTGTAAGAACTGAAGTAATTGCGTGATCTCTGGCATTAAGGGGTCAAACTTATTTTGATTAGCGAATTCCACAAATCTTGCCCAGATTCTATGGTAGGTGTTATTTGTTGATGGTTTTCTCGCTTTTAGGATAGTATTTATGACTTCATCTGAGAATCCTAATGCTTCCAATTTCCGCCTCTCAATTTCCAGGCCGCTAGCTTTAAGGAGGATGGGTTGGGATGGTAAATCGGGCCCTGCGCTAATAACTCCGGGAGAACTGGAAGCATTATGGGTTGTTGCAGTTTCATCTGCCATAACAATGGAAACCACGGTCTCCTCGGCCAATAGGGGATCACCGCTATCAGGATGACTTTTTCTCTGCTGAGCCTCATTAGTAAGTTCTGTATCAGTGGAATAGGTGGAAACACATAAGCTATGTTGAAGTTCCATTCTGCTATCAATGCATCTGTTGCTAGGGCTGCTGGTGTGAATTTCCTTGACATAAATTGGTTGCAACGGGTATTGAGCGCAGTTGCCATCAGATCCAGCTGGGGGTGACCCAATTGGAGACATAATTGTTGGAAAACTTCGTTGTTCAGACACCACTCGTTGTTGTCCAGATCGCGTCTGCTCAAGAAGTCCGCTTCCACATTCTCCTGTCCTGGAACATAAACTGCTGTCAGAGTGTTGACTGTTCTCTCTGCCCACTCGAAGATAGGTTCCACTTCCTGCATCAACCTTTTGGATCTTGTTCCCCCTTGACGCTTGATATAGGCTACAGCTGTAACGTTGTCTATGCGTAAAACAACATTCTGTCCCTGCAGTAGGTTGTTGAAGCTGAATAGAGCCAACTTGGCTGCTCTTATCTCTAAAATATTTGACGGGACGTTCTTCTGGAGGGAACTCCACTTTCCTTGAACAGATTTTGACTGCATTAATGCTCCCCACCCTCTTTGGCTGGCATCTGTGGTAACTATGGTCTGATCGATAGTTTGGATGGGTAGAGGGTTGTTGAGATTTGACTTCCTCGTCCACCACAAGATACTGTTCCTCATTCGCGTTGTTATTATTATATTTTGATCCATCCGTCTGGTGGTCCATTGGGTCAGGAATCCAATCTGCCATATACAAGAATGCCACTGTGCCCATTTCAACATTGGTATTGTTGCTGTTAGGGTTCCCAGAAAGCTGAGGCATTGCCTCGCAGTTAATGATGTGGCCCCCATCATATTCCTCGATAGCTCCTGTATCCTGGACTGTTTGTCTATCGGTAATCCTATTCTGTTGTGCTCTGTGTGAAATTCTGCTCCCAAGAATATAAATTTTCTGGATGGTGTTAGTTGACTCTTGGGTATGTTTATCCTCCATCCAAACCTCTGCAGTTCCGTTAGTAATACCTGTCTGTGTGCTAATATGGTTTCTTCTTGTTGATGTAACAATATCAGATCGTCCAAGTAATGGTAAAGTCTGAGTTCCTTTAATCTTAGACGTTCTATCACTGCAACCAGTACCTTTGTAAAGGTGCGAGGAGCTGTACAGATCCCGAAGGGTAGAACTCGGAATTGAAGGTGTGTGTCCCCCACTGCGAATCTCAGATACTTTCTGAATGCTTGCTGAATTAGTATATGCAGATAGGCATCTTCCAGGTCTATGGATATTGCCCAGTCCTGTACCATTACTACTTTGGTGATTGTCTGTAAAGTCTCCATCTTGAACTTTTTTAGATCTATGTATTGATTCAGGCTCCTGAGGTCCATTACTGGACGGAGGTCTCCTGTTTTTTTCTTCACGAAAAATAGAGGGGAGTACACTCCTCTTCCCCTCTCCTTTACTGGGACATCCTCTACAGCGTTCTTGTCTCGCAACTCCTGTATATATTTCGTCAGTATTTGCAGTTTTTCTTTCGATTTCGGTATGTTTGTCGCTTTGAATAGGTTTGGTGGTTTTTTTAGAAATTTCCACTGGTGACCCTCTGTCACAGTCTGTGTTACCCAGCGATCTCTGATCTCTTCTGTCCAGACTCTTCCGAAAGACTGTAGTCTGCCTCCCACTGGTATCGCCTGGACCGAGACACCGTCAAAAATTCTTCTGGGGTGTACTAGATGGTGGATTTTTCTTTTGTTTGTTGAACCTCTGAAGGTTTGACTGAGAGCTCTGCCACGTTCTCCTATACTCTTTGCCTGGTCGGTAAGCTGGTGTTCTATATCGGTTCTGGTGAAATGAGTTTCTTGAGAAAAAACTTGGTTTCTTCCCTCTCCGATCCTGTGGAATGATACCAGAATTTCCTCCTGTTACACGTCGAATTGCCGTGTCCATTTCTTCACCGAAAAGCGTCTTTCCATCGTATGGGATTTGACAACACTGCTGCTTTGAGGAAGGGTCTGCCGACCAATTTTTTAACCATAAGGCACGTTTAGTTACTACTGAATGCAGCATAGATCTGGCTGAACATCTAATTATATCGACAGAGGCTTCTCCCACAAAGTCCGCCGTCAATTTTAAGTCGTCTAGTGCTGATATGATCACTTCTTTGTCTGTGTCTGATTTGATTGCTTCTTCTATATTATAGACCCAAGACTTTAAGGCCTCAGAAACAGTCGTAAGGGCTATAGCAGGTTTACATGCTGCTCCTGATGATAGGTAGACTTTCTTTAATTCCGAGTCCATCTTCTTTTGAAGTGGGTCTTTGAATCCTACCGAATCATCCTTTGGTAAGGTGACGTGTTTGGCGAGCCCAATAACTGAAGCATCTACCTTTGGTGTTTCATTCAGAGCAGTTAATTTATCATCTTCCATTGGATATAACTTATTAAATTTATTAGTAACAGCAATCTTTTTATCTACTTTCCTCCACTCTTCCCTGAATAGTTCTCCAATAGCTTTAATTAATGGGAATGGCTTGGTGGCTTTTTTAAGGTGAGAAAAATATTCCTTTTGACTTGTGCCTGGCTCTTCCTGTGTTTGTTCTTCCTGCCACTCCATGGCCTCTCTAATTGAGTTGATGTATGGCTGTACAAGACCAAAACTGAATCCTACTTCCGGATTTTCCACTTCTGTGTCAGATGACTGTGATGGGCCGGGTAGTTCTGACAACTGTGGTATGGACTGTTTTGGAATATTAGCTATATATGCATCCATCGACTCTTGCACTGCCTCTTTTATCATTAATGAAATATCCTTGGTAGGTTCCGGTTCCTTTGGCATGCTACTAAAACAGTCCTGACACACCAATTTCCCTGGAATTACGTTATTGCCGCAGGCCCAGCATCTTTTACTAGAGCTGCGAGCTCGTTCTTGGTAGCGAGGCGATCTGCTGCGATCACGTCTTCTGGATCTAGAACGATCCCTGGAGCGTGATCTATGTCTTGAGGGTGAGCGTCTTCTATAATAATAGTAGTGCTCTCCTGTCCATGGCCTCTCTCTAGGCTCTTGTGACCATCCTCTGTCCTGCTCACGTGATCTGAAAGACAGATGTCAATCAGATTAGCTCTTTTCGTTTAAGCAAGATAAAAACTTACCCTAAGGCTACATACTCCTACCTAACAACTTGAACATGATCCTCTAGAGGAATCTGGTCTGTGCCGTGCGCCTCCTGCTCCGTTTCCTCTGAGCCTGCTGATGAGAGATATATAGCCTAATTATCCTGCCTGCACAAACACCTATATATCGGATGAAATGTTGTCTGAACAAAGAAAATAAATTGTATTCTTACAGTGCTCCATTGTGTCCGCCTCCCAGCGTGTTAATCCGTCTCTGCCTCCAGAGCGTATCCTCCAGTTCGGCGTGCCAGCGCAGCTGAGGTTGCTGCCGCTTAAGTATAGTTCCTGGTTACTCTGGCCAATCAGGAAGGTCAGGAGGCGGAGCGGAGCGGAAGGCAGGCGGCGACTGGCCGGAAGTAGTCAGCTGGTGCGCACTATGGAGCGCACGCCGACCCGACCAGCCGCAACCCGGAAGTATGCGCAGAGCTTACCTCGAGTAAGACGGAAGGTAGGAGCAGGTTTGCCCGGCGCAGTCTTCAGTGGCATTTAGCCACACCAGGCGTCCACAGCCAATCGCCCGCTGGTAGGCATTGTTTCTGAGCATTGCTCAAGTATTTGGCAACAAAGTTCTGCGACCAGGACAGAAACGCCAAGCTTGCTATTTAAGCAAAGCTTGGCCTTCACACAGGAGAGCATGAACCTGTATGGTATAAATTGAAGGTAGGAGCTTGCAGCGTTACACCTAGGTCCTAGAGAGGTAATGGCGAGGACAAAAGACTAGGGAACGGAGTAATAGGGAGTGATTTATAGTTAAAAGGTCCTATGGGGGTTAGGGGGCGGGGCAAAACCCTATTGTGCTGCCATGGACACATATGGAAATATCCATGCTGGGTGGGAGAAATATCTCTGTAAATGACACATTTTTGATTTTTTTTTACACACAATTGTCCATTTACAGAGAGATTTCTCCCACCCAGCATGGGTATGTGTAAAAAATACACCCCAAAACACATTATACTACTTCTCCTGAGTACGGCGATACCACATGTGTGACACTTTTTTGCAGCCTAGGTGCGCTAAGGGGCCCAACGTCCTATTCACAGGTCATTTTGAGGCATTTGTTTTCTAGACTACTCCTCACGGTTTAGGGCCCCTAAAATGCCAGGGCAGTATAGGAACCCCACAAGTGACCCCATTTTAGAAAGAAGACACCCCAAGGTATTCCGTTAGGTGTATGGTGAGTTCATAGAAGATTATATTTTTTGTCGCAAGTTAGTGAAAAAAACAATAAAAATCAATTTCCGCTAACTTTTGACAAAAAATAAAATCTTCTATGAACTCGTCATACACCTAACAGAATACCTTGGGGTGTCTTTTTTCTAAAATGGGGTCACTTGTGGGGTTCCTATACTGCCCTGGAATTTTTACAGGCCCAAAACCGTGAGTAGTCTGGAAACCAAATGTCTCAAAATGACTGTTCAGGGGTATAAGCATCTGCAAATTTTGATGACAGGTGGTCTATGGGGGGGGGGGGCGAATTTTGTGGAACCGGTCATAAGCAGGGTGGCCTCTTAGATGACAGGTTGTATTGGGCCTGATCTGATGGATAGGAGTGCTAGGGGGGTGACAGGAGGTTATTGATGGGTGTCTCAGGGGGTGGTTAGAGGGGGAAATAGATGCAATCAATGCACTGGGGAGGTGATCGGAAGGGGGTCTGAGGGGGATCTGAGGGTTTGGCCGAGTGATCAGGAGCCCACACGGGGCAAATTAGGGCCTGATCTGATGGGTAGGTGTGCTAGGGGGTGACAGGTGGTGACAGGAGGTGATTGATGGGTGTCTCAAGGTGTGATTAGAGGGGGGAATAGATGCAAGCAATGCACTGGCGAGGTGATCAGGGCTGGGGTCTGAGGGCATTCTGAGGGTGTGGGCGGGTGATTGGGTGCCCTAGGGGCAGATAGGGGTCTAATCTGATGGGTAGCAGTGTCAGGGGGTGATTGATGGGTGATCAGTGAGTGATTAGATGGCAGAACAGATGTAAACAATGCACTTTGGTGGTGATCTGAGGGTAGGTCTGGGGCAATCTGATGGTGTGGGAGGGTGATCAGATGCCCGTAAGAGGCAGGTTAGGGTCTGATCTGATAAGTGGCAGTGACAGGTGGTGTTTGATGGGTGATTGACAGGTGAATGACGGGTGAATGAGGGGTGAGTGACAGGTGAATGACAGGTGATTACAGGGGAGAATAGATGTATACAGTATACAGGGGGGGAGGTCTGGGGGGGTCTGAAGTTCGTTCTGAGGGTGTGAGTGGGTGATTGGGTGCCCTAGGGGCAGATAGGAGTCTAATCTGATGGGTAGCAGTGACAGGTGGTGACAGGGGGTGATTGATGGGTGATTGATGGGTAATTAGTGGGTTTTTAGAGGAGAGAACAGATGTAAACAATGCACTTGGGAGGTGATCTGACGGCGGGTCTGCAGGCAATCTGATGGTGTGGGTGGGTGATCAGATTGCCCGCAAGGGGCAGGTTAGGGGCTGATTGATGGGTGGCAGTGACAGGGGGTGATTGATGGGTGGCAGTGACAAGTGACAGGGGGTGATTGATGGGTGATTGATAGATGATTGACAGGTGATCAGTGGGTTATTACAGAGTACAACAGATGTAAATAATGCACTGGCGAATTGATAAGGGGGGGGGGGGTCTGAGGGCAATCTGAGCGTGTGGGCGGGTGATTGGGTGCCCGCAAGAGGCAGATTAGGGTCTAATCTGATGGGTAACAGTGACAGGTGGTGATAGGGTGTGAATGATGGGTGATTGATGGGTAATTAGTGGGTGTTTAGAGGAGAGAACAGATGTAAACACTGCACTTGGGAGGTGATCTGACGTCGAATCTGCGGGCGATCTGATGGTGTGGGTGGGTGGGTGATCAGATTGCCCGCAAGGGGCAGGTTAGGGGCTGATTGATGGGTGGCAGTGACAGGGGGTGATTGATGGGTGATTGACAGGTGATCAATGGGTTATTACAGGGGGGATAGAGGCATACAGTACACAGGGGGGGGGGTCTAGGGAGAATCTGAGGGGTGGGGGGGGTGATCAGGAGGGAGCAGCGGGCAGTTTAGGGCATAGAAAAAAAATAGTGTTGACAGATAGTGACAGTGAGTGATTGATGGGTGATTAGGGGGGTGATTGGGTGACACAGTGGTCTGGGGGGTGGGCAGGGGGGGGTCTGAGGGGTGCTGTGGGCGATCAGAGGGAAGGGGGGGAGATCAGTGTGCTTGGGTGCAGAATAGGGTGGCTGCAGCCTGCCCTGGTGTTCCCTCGGACACTGGGACCACCAGGGCAGGAGGCAGCCTGTATAATAGGCTTTGTATACATTACAAAGCCTATTATACACTTTGTCAGCGGCGATCGGGCAGCTAGTAACCCGCCGGCGCTTCCGAACGGCCGTCGGGTTACAGCGCGAGGGGGCGGAGCCTGTCACCAGCGGCTGATCGCGTCACGAATGACGCGATCGCCGCATAACCACGCCCACCACCGCCGATGGGCGTATTGCGGTCGTTTGGGCCCAGCCCTTGCCGCCGCCCATCGGCTGTGGGCGGTCGGCAAGTGGTTAACAACAAAACAAGTGCAACACCATACATGTATATGTACAACATCACCCAACCTCAGAGCATCCCACCCATCCCGTCTTCAGTATGACCTCTTTGTTTTGTGCGTCGTAATCAATAACCTGTTCTTTAAAGAGACACTGTAAGAATAAAAACGTCCCCTGGATGGTGTACTCACCTCGGGAGGGGGAAGCCTCCGGATTCTAATGAGGCTTCCCCCGTCCTCCTCTGTCCCACAGGGGTCTCGCTGCAGCCCTCCGAACAGCGGGCCGACAGCCTGTTCAATATTTACCTTTCCAGGCTCCAGTGGGGGCGCTGTTGCGGCTCTTCTGACGGAGATCGGCGGAAATAGCTGGAGACTTGCGCCTGCGCAGTAGAGCGGCCCGACGGAGATCGACTATTTCCGCCTATCTCCGTGGGAAGGAGTGGATACTGCACCTGCGCTGGAGCCAAAAGGTAAATATTTACGTCCCCGCCGCTCCGGTAGGATTTTCGCCGCCACCGTGGGACCGAGGAGGATAGGCACCGGAGGCTTCCCCCACCCGAGGTGAGAACCCCCCAGGGGAGTTTTTTTGTTACAGATTTTCTTTAAGATATTCTATCCATGGGATCCAAATACTTTTAAATTTAAGAGGATAATTTCTCTGAATGTAATTTAACTTATAGAATGGTAGGGGACTATTGATCATTGTAATCCATTCTACTTCCGTCGGAGGACCCTGTCGCATCCAGTGGATTATAATAGTTTTTCTTGCATAATAGCACAAAAGATCCCATAATATCATCAATCTCCTGTTAGGGACTATGTCTCCCGCAATTCCTAGTAGATGTGACTTTGGGTTGAGAATAATAGGTCTTTCGAAGATTTTTTGAAGGAAGGTATTTATTTGTTTCCAATAGGCCTGTAAGTGAGGACACATCCAGACCATGTGGATGAAATTTGCAGAAATTTGGTCAGATCTAGGGCATTTATCTGATCTTCCTGAATACATCTGTAGCAGTCTCATGGGAGTACAATATATTCTATAGACAATTTTTAATTGAATAAGCGTATCTTTTATAGAGATAAGATAGGATCCTGTATCCTCCAACATGTCTCTCCAGTGTTCTCCCCAGGATTTTTTTCCAGCCGCGTGGCATGAAAAAGTAGCCGGGTGGCGTGCGACTGGGAAGTGCAGGACAAGTGCAACTCTGCTTACAGCACAGGGGGAGGATGAGGAGACGAGCCGATGTACCTGCTACACGATGCAATTTTCTGACAGATTTACTGTCGGATGGACCATTTCCAACATGTTTAACCACTTTACCCCCGCGCGTACGTATTTCTCCGCCCCTTTTTCCATCCTTTAACAACCAGGGACGGAGAAATACGTACTTTCCGCGTTCCCGACGCTGTCCGCGCTCCCGCTCGTAAACACGCCGCCCGCCGCTAGTAAACACGCCGCCGCCCGCTCGCCCAGAGATCAATGAACGGGAAAATCCATTCCCGTTCGTTGATCTAAGCCCCGCAATGATCCGCTGCTCTCCTATGGGCAGCGCGATCATTGTGAGAAAAAACTCACGTGTCCAGCCTCCTTATACTTCCTCCAAGCTTCCGGAAGGAAGCTTGGAGGTCGCATTAAAACAAAAAGTTACTGTGGCCATCTTGTGGCCAAATAGTAAACTACACCCTACACATTTTTCACATACAAATAAATGACTTTTACACATAAAATTAACTCATTACCTCCCACACTCCATTTTTATTTTTTTTTGTAATTAAAAAAAAATTAAAAAATTTACAATTAAAAAAAATACATAAATAGTTACCTTAGGGACTGAACTTTTTAAATATTTATGTCAAGAGGGTATAACACTGTTACTTTATAAACTATGGGCTTGTAATTAGGGATGGACGCAAAAATGAAAAAAATGCACCTTTATTTCCAAATAAAATATTGGCGCCAAACATTGTGATAGGGACATAATTTAAATGGTTTTATAACCGGGACAAAAGGGCAAATACATTTCATGGGTTTTAATTACAGTAGCATGCATTATTTAAAAACTATAATGGCCGAAAACTGAAAAATAATTATTTTTTTCCCCACATTTTTCCTATTTTCCCATTAAAACACATTTAGAAAAAAATAATTCTTGGCATAATGTCCCACCTAAAGAAAGCCTAATTGGTGGCGGAAAAAACAAGATATAGTTCATTTCATTGTGATAAGTAATGATAAAGTTATAGACGAATGAATGGAAGGAGCGCTGAAAGGTGAAAATTGCTCTGGTGCTCAGGGGGTAAAACCCCTCAGTGGTGAAGTGGTTAATCTGATTTTCAATCGATTTTCCGTTTACTTCTACGGGAAATCGAGTGGAAATTTGATCAGAAATCAGATTGGACATGATGGAAATAATCCATCTGACAGTAAATCTGTCAGAAAATTGCATCGTGTGTACCTAGCATTAGGGAGAAAGTATTTCAGATTATGGTGCTCAGGTTCCTTTAAAGCAGACCAGCACTCAGAACTTCCTCTCTTCTCTTAAATATAAGCAACAACAACATAATAAACTTTAATGGAAGACATTTCATTGTTACAGCTGATACAAATTCTACAATAAATCTGCACTGTTTCTACTTCCTGCTTTCAAGGAAGCAGACATTGTTAACCTCCTGTGCTTTCAAATTGGTTTATCTGCCATAGCAGTCAGGTGACACAGGGGAGAAATAAAACTACAAATTGTGAATAGATAAGAGGGGTAATTAGACAGGCCAGACTCTATAAATACATGCAGAGTGCATTTCACTGTTTTCCTTCTTGGAGGGTAGGAGGCAGAGACGGAGCAGAAGTTTCCAGCTAGATGACATGCATGGTGCCGCCTCTTACAACCCGCCCAGCCAATCCCTGCTCCACCAGACCAGACAGCGTGAGGTGACAGGCAGAGGAGCGCTCCTCAGCTCCTGCAGTGTACAGCGTCAGCACTCCCTATTGTGCGAGAGCTGGACGTTGATTGCTAGCAGGCAATGGAGCGCTCCTGCCTGGGTTTTTTTGCAGCTGGGTGGGTGAATGACAGAAGCTGGGCAGGGTCTGAAAACAGCCTGGCGGCCCGCCCACTTAATTGGCCCTGGGGAGAACACTGCTCTCCACTCCGACTCTTCTAGATCAGGGACATCTGTCTGCCAATCTTGAAATGCTTTGATTACTCTGGGGGTTGAAGTATCAATTAGGGTGGAGTATATTGCAGAGAGGGGTGACTTCAGATGTTTCTGCAGCAATAGGGCTTCTAGCGGATCTGATTTTAGTGTAATAGTATTAGAGAACTGAGAACTGGCTGCATGCCTGATTTGTATGTATCTAAAAAAGTTAAGGAGAATTCTTGATTTAAATCATCAAAAGAAGACAGCTGCCCCTCTGTAACTATATGTTTAAGCCACTTAATGCCGAATCTCGACCATTGAATAGAATCAGGAATGTGTTGGAAGTGGGATACATGAGGATTACACCAAATGGGAGTAAAGGGCGAGTAAACATCGGGTTGCGCATATTTTTTTCCTAGCGGTGTCCCAAACTTGAAGACCACAGGTATAGGTAATTTGTCAATGGCTTTAGCACAGAGGTGCCCATACTTTTTCGGCTTGTGAGCTACTTTAAAAAATTAGCAAGTCAAAATGATCTACCTGTGTACAATTTTAGGAGCCCCCTTGTATATACAGACTGGAAAATATAGTGGGGTCGGGATCTACCATGAAGCCCTTTGCGATCTACCGGTAGATCGCGATGTACCTAATGGGCACCCCTGCTTTAGCACCTCTGAATGGCAAAAGAGAGAGTCCCTCAAGCGAACCCACCACCGTGGCCTCCAATATAGAGGCTGTATTTCTATTGTCCTGGGCAAACCACCTCAGAGGGACGTGGGAAGTTGAAGGGTAGTAAGAAAAATTTGAGGCATTCTTCCAGCCCATAAAAAGTTCACTAGAAGTCTTTTGATTCTTTAAAAAAAGGAATTAAAGATCCATATAGGGGTTTGTCTAAATATATACGTAAAGCGTGGTAAGTATAACATTTTGACAAGATTAGATCTTCCCATAACTGTCAATGGTAGGTTAGCCCAGGTGTGGCAGTGTCTATCCAGTGATTCAATAATTGGGTTGAGGTTGACTTTAAGGTAGTCTGGGTATTGGATGTGTATCCCAAGATACTTAAATGTGGAGACCCATTGCAAAGGAGTGATTGCTGCTGTTTTTTGTGCTTTTGGATCTATCGGGAATAATGAGGATTTCCCCCAATTTATTTTTAACCCAGTGTATTTGCCGATAACTGCTAGAAGATTTACTAGTGAGCTATTAGCGTCTCCCAGAAAAAGGAGGAGGTCATCGGCGTACAATGCTATTTTTTTTGGTCAAATTGCTAATTTGTAACCCTTGAATGTCTTTTGCTGCCCGTATTATAGTTGCCAATGGCTCAATGGCCAGTGCAAATAAGAAGGGGGACAGTGGGCACCCTTGTCTCGTACCCCTCTGCAATTTAAATGCGTCCGACATCATTCCTTTGGTAAGAACTCTCGCTCTGGGAGTGGCATGTAGCAGTTGAACCCAGCATAAGAACTTAGGTCCTACCCCAAAATGTTGTAGTAGCAACCACAAATAAGGCCACTTTACAGAGTCAAAAGCCTTTTCTGAATCCAATGAGGCTATTACCCTACGACCACAATTCTCATGTTTAGCAGAGAGATTGATGTATAGTCGTCTAATATTAATGTCTGTTCCTCTCCCTGGCATAAATCCCATTTGGTCAGGGTATATTAAAGTTTCTAATAATGGTTTGAGTCGGTTTGCCAGAATTGTAGCCACAATTTTTGCATCCATATTGATTAAGGAAATGGGTCTATAAGATGAGCAGAGTAACAGATCTCTTCCTCCCTTAGGGATGACAACTATTAGAGCCTCTTGTATATAATCAGGCAAGGAATGTATATTATCCGGGTCTTGAAAAAGTTCAAGCAAGTATGGGGTAAGTTTCTCAGAGTATTGTTTATAAAATTCGGATGGTATTCCATCTAGACCTGGAGTTTTTTTGGGTTTTAGTGTAGCTATAGAGTTAGCTATCTCATCTGCTGTAATTGGGAGTTCAAGAGATTTCTTTTGTTCTACAGAAAGTTCTGGTAGTGGAATATCAGAAAGATATTCTTCTAAGTCACTTAGAGGGGAATTATATTTGGTGCAGTATAAAGATTGATAATATCTAGCAAATTCCGTATTTATCTCTTCGGCAGTAAACACAGTGTTACCTGCTTCTGAGACAATCGCAGGAATAGTCACCGTAGGACTCTGTTCTCTAGTCAGCCATGCCAGCATTTTACCACACTTATAGGAGGCTCAGTCCAGATGTGTGAGGTATAGAATTTCGGTATCTTTAACCTCGTGTTCTGCTTTTTGATACTCAAGGAGTCTAGTTTTTTTTACACTGTTTAATTTGTACCATGTATTCCCCCCTCATAAAAGCTTTAAAGGTATCCCAGACCACTGATTGGTCTGCTGAATCTTTATTATTTGTCCAGAACTGGGCTATACTTGGGGGATTTTTTCCCCTACTATTTGGTCATGGATCCAGTAACCAGACAATCTCCACAGCCTACGTGAGGAGTGTTGCCTGAGGGTTAAAGTAGTTAGAAGAGGTGCGTGATCAGAAAGTACCCATGGTAGCCGTTGAACAGATTGAATGCATGGGAGAGCAGTAAGATGTTCCACATTTTAAATACTTTCACTGTGAAGGACGTCTTTCTAATTAGATGGTGAAAACTTTTATCATCCATATGCAAATCATGTCCCCTTCCTGTTCTCCTCCTGGTCTCCGCGTTTCCCCACAGGCGCCCCATTAGCAGTTCACGACCGGTCGTGGACTGCTCTCTTCCGTGTTGGGTGGGCTTTGGCAGTCTTCGGAAGCATTTGGGCTTCCGAAGACGGGCCGCTCCATACTGTGCACGCGCAAGCACCCTCTCTCGTGCGCAGAACAGGGCCACCTGTCTTCGGAAGCCTGAGTGCGTCCGAAGACTGTCGAAGTCTGCAGGGGAACAAGAACACCATGAGGAGAACGGGAAGGCTCTATAGGACCCAGAGCCTTCCCTCTCCTTAGGGGAGTATCTGTTTTTATTTTTAAAATCACTCCAGACTTGCTTTAAATGTTGTGTTTTACTAGAAACTTTGGCTCTTTCAACATCCTGTTACTAGTGTTAAGCTTTCTTCCTTTCTCTATGCCTTCTACCCATTTTTCATATTGTTGGCTCTATTTATTGATATATGTTTTTCCCAGCTGGTTACAGTAGCTCCACAACTGTTGAGTAACCCAATTTTATGGTTGTAGTATTCTTTAATTTAGCGCAATAATTGAGGCTAACCATTGATGAACAGGTTTGCTAAGAACAAGTGAATCATTTGTCCATTCTCTTGTGCTGAACCACTAAGATCCATCACATCAGCAACACATTTAAATGATGTCAGTGGTGGATATGTAAAAAGTCTTTGTTACATGAAAACTGTGTTTTTTTATGTGATTGGAAAATCTTTATGCCAACCTAGAGAAATCACAAATCACTTATTTGGAGCCTTCCCTCTTCAGAGGCTGTGCATGTCTAAGTGCTGTGCCATTAATTTTTTTTTCTTTGCTTTATTAGGTACAATCACTGTTCCCTGTCTGGCTTCTAAATACCTTGGAGCCAAAGAATGGTGGTTCTGGCTCCCTCTCTGATACTTTCCTGCATCAGAATGGGCTTCAAAATCATTTGCTGGAGTTGGAAAAAAAGATCCTTGCTGGAGTGGCTGCAGACAAAAGACAATGGACATCTCAGACCCACGTAGCCATAGATAAGGAGCTGCAGACAAGTGGACTGTCTGGAGTATCCCGAGAGGTATATTCTAGTTCTAAATTTCTTATTTGGTGTTGCCCTTCCTATAGAAAAATCTCTCGTGGGGTGTCCAAATAGATTATCCAATACAAGGCAGGCATATTTTCCTGTTTCTAATTTGACTCTAAGCAAAAGACCTACTGTATCTCCTGAGATTCAGTCTTTGTTAAATAGGCATTAGAGAACTTGCTGATTTGATAAGAGCTGCACTTTACTAACCAAGAAAATGCAGAGTAAAATGCAATAAACAATAAATGAGAGTTAAAGCATGCAATGTTATTAGAACTATTTAGTGTGCGTACTGGTTTGAGACAACACTTTTGTTATAGAAGACCAGGGTTAAAATCCTAGTAGCTACCTACAGTATTTTTCTGAATATAAGGTGCACTTTTTCTCCTTCAAAAGTGGTTGAGAAAAAGTCACTGCATCTTATATGCCAAATACTTGGAGTCCTCGACTTATGAACACCCTCCGATATAAATCCCCGATCAGGGACTCCCTGCATTGTCCCTGTATGCTCCCCTGTGTACTCCGTCCCCGTCCCCCCTTTCTTGTGTTATGTAATTACAAGTGACATGTCTATCACCTGATCTGAGGGAGCCTGCGGCAATTAGCTGCATCTACTCTCCCTCACTCTTCCCCTAGTGCTGGCTAGCAGATGCAGCAGATCGCCACAGGTTCCCTCAGATCAGGTGAGAGATGCACCGCTTGTTATTACATTGCATGGGGGAGCAGAAGACACATGAGATACAGGGGAACAAACAGGGACACGTGGACAGAGGCAGACACATATAGGGGACAAAAACAGGGGGACAGAGACTGACACATGGGAGAGAAAAACAAGGTCAGAGTCTGACACATGAAGGACAAAAACAGAGGCACAGGCGGACGCATAGGTGACAAGGACACAGGAGGACAGAGGCTGACACATAGTGAAAAAAACAGGGACCCAGGGGGACACAAGAAGAAAAAGGGGTACACAAGAAGTACACAATAATTGAGGGGAGGGGGGGACATCCAGAAGACGCCACTGCACTATAGACACAACAGGTTTAGTACATTTTTTTCCCCCTGGTTTGTGTCCTCTTAACCTCGGTGCCTCTTATTGTCCAGAGCTTATTTTCCCAAAAATATGATATTCACTAAGGAGGCCTTGAGCAAGACTTCCTAATGCTCCAGGGTGGCCTACAGAGAGCACCCTTAAGCCGCATCTACACGCGTAGATGCGGCCGCCATGTTCCTTATCAATCGAGCCGCTGATGTGGCTCGATTGATAAGATCCGACAGGACGGATCTTGCTTCCGCCGATTCCCTGCTCACTCCCCACAAGGGGACAATGGCAGAGAATCGAGCGGAAGATAAGCAGCGCCGGCTTGGACGAGCGGGGAATCGAAGCCGGCGGGGACGCGGCGGGCACGTGCGGGGACGCGGAAGAGGCGATCCGGCGGCTAATCGAGCTGCTGGATCGCCGCCTCATCTACACGTGTAGATGAGGCTTTAGAGCATGCAGCTCTTAAATGCTTTGAGTCCGACAGGAGATAAGCACAATACAAATGTTAGCATTATTACGGTACATTAAAATGTAATTGCAAATGTAAAATTATGATCTCTTTCTGAGGTGTGTCTATAAGCTGAGTCTAAGGAACTCATTGCTGTGAAACAGACATTTTAGGTGCAAAAGAATAAATTAAATCACAATTACATCTCCCTTCCTTCTTGGGATATACCATATATGAACAGATAGTATTTTAAGATCCTGGTCCATGTACATCGATGAGATCTGTTCTTCAAAACCTAAAAAATTAGAGAAATAAAAGTAAGTGGGATGGCGAAGGGAAGGGAACTATTTTATAATACACGATAATTACTGATTGACACTCTAGTCTCTGTAGTGTGAATCTGGATTTTCAGAAGGAAAAAACAGCATTAACCATACATTTTCCCACCTCTTTTTGGTACACAGGAAACCCATCTTCAGACTAGACCAGCAGTGTTGAACTCAAATATACAGTGGGCCAAAACTGAAAACTGAGACTAAGCCATTGGCCAACCTCAATGTCTAGTGGTCACCTCCCTCCCTTATACAGTTCCCTGGTGTCTGCTGCCCCCTTCCTTTTCCTATATAGTTACCTGGTGCATAATGGCTCCCCTCCCTCTCCTATACAGTTCCCTATAAGGTCTAGTGGTTGTCCTCCCCTATACAGTTCCCTGGTGTCTAATGGCCTCCCTCCCCTATACATTTCCTTTGTGTCTAGCCCCTCCCCATCCCCTATACAGCTCCCTGAAGTCTAGTGGCCCCTCTCCCTTCACCATGTGGCTTCATAGTTTCAGCGCTTAGCCATATGGGCTAAGTGCTCAGGTGCTCACTAGCCAATTATAATGCAAAGTGCGGAAACCACTTGAGGGCCAAATTTGATGGCACAGCTGGACAGAGTTTGACATGTATAGACTAGACCATTTATTTAAAACAAATCTGAGGTACATTTTTATGCCCGTTGTGAAGCCTATCTTTGCCATGTTCTTCTACATACCTAAATAAAAGTGGTTTACTAATACAGAGTGTCATCTCATCTTGCTAAATAGTCCTGGAGAATATGCAATATGTGTGTTATGGGGCTGCCAAGTTGCTTTTTGGAAATTCTGGAAAGTACTTTACCTATGGATTTGATGTTCATATGCATATAATTTGCTTAGGTTATTAAAGAGTTACATTTGCAGCTCCCTTACCAAAAAGGTTGTTTACATACCAAGCAGTTAGGGCTCTTGCACACTATAAGTTGATTCACTAAGCTGCCCTGCTAAAGCAGCACAACTTAAATTGAGCAGCACAAGTAAAAATCCTGTGCGCACGCTACGCAATGTAGTGCTGCGTAACATGCGCTAACTTATGCTCACTCCTTTCTAAGTACCATCCGTTCCTTTAATCCCACCTTGAGCCCCGTCAGGTCCAGTGGCTTTGTAAGACGTGATTTTCACACTTTGATTGGCCCAATAGGCTGCCAGCAGTGCAGCTTTGTGAATAAACATATATGTCCATTCTATGGGGCTGTTTACACTTATGTACTGCAAAGGATCACATTATTATTTCACTGCATGTATTATGCAACGCGAAAAGGTTGCTTTTTCCTGGAAGGATCTTGAGCTGTGCCAACCAAAGTAATCATGTCTGTGAGGGTATCTCACTTATAGTTTTTGCTTGTAGTACGGTTTCTTAGCTTAGGTACATTTTCAAACCTTGGTAGGGAATGTGTTGTACACATGGCCCAAAAACAAATTTAGCTAAAGTCTGGAATATTTTTTCTGAACTTTAATGCCCATCGGGTGTGTTGAAGGCCGTTTTCCATTTGTCCCCCCTGCCTAATTCGAATCAAGTTGTATGCCCCTCTCAGGTCCAGTTTGGAGAATACTTGTGCCCCAGAAACTTGTGCAAACAAATCATCAATCAGTGGCAGGGGGTAGCGGTTAGGGATGGTTATCTTGTTCAAAGCTCTATAGTCAATGCATGGATGGAGCCCACCGTCTTTTTTTTTGAACAAAGAAAAATCCCGCCCCTGCTGGGGACTTGGATGGACGGATGAAACCTTTCTCCAGGTTCTCCTTAACGTATTCTTTCATGGCTACCTGCTCTGGACCTGAGAGGTTGTACAGATGTTTCCGGGGAGGCATGGTACCTGGTCTTAAATCAATGGGACAGTCAAACTCCCAATGAGGAGGAAGTTTATCGGCAGCTTTGGGACAAAAAAACGTCTGAATAGGTTACATACGGAGGAGGGACACCTTCTACCTGAACCTCAGTGGAACACAGAGTAACTTTCTCTAGACAAGTATTTTGACAGGTGGGAGACCAAGACAACAAGTGCCCAGTGTTCCAGTCAATCTGAGGTGAGTGCTGACGTAACCACGGGAGCCCCAGGACAATCATAGAGGTAGACATCTTTAAAACGTAAAATGACAATTCCTCCCTGTGCAATACCCCAATATGACAGGTGAGAGGAGGAGTTTGCGAGAGAGGTTGCTTATTCTGTAACGGGGAATCATCAATTGCCGTAACATAGATCTGTCTCTTAATGGTAAGAATGGGGATTTCCCACTTAGAGGCCAGATCAAAATCAATAAAGTTAGCTGCAGAGCCAGAGTCGATGAAGGTCTGAGCAGAAAAAACTTGATTCCTCCACGAAATAGAACAAAATCTTAGAAATTTTAGGAGGTAGAACAGGTTCACCTAGGGTAGTACCTCCAACTACACCTAGGCGGAGAAGTTATCCGCCTTCTTACTGCAGCTCTGCACAAAATGACCTTTCTCCCCACAATATAAACAGAGACCCTCTTTCCTTCTCCTGGTCTTTTCAGCTTCTGACAATTTCGAATGGCCAATCTGCATGGACTCATCCAAAGTAGTCGTGACTGAAGGAATGGAAGAAGCTGTTCTGGGGATAGTATGAGACCTGTTCTGTTTATGGTAACATACCCTGCGGTCTATCTTGACTGCCAAAGAAATGGCCTCATCGAGAGTTTTGGTTTCGGGGTGACTGAGCATGATGTCAGAAACTGACTCAGATAGTCCAGAGAGAAAACAATCGAGTAGGTCATAATGTTCCCATCTGGAAGAAACTGCCCACTTCCTAAACTCTGAGGCATAATCTTCCACTGTGCCATTCCCCTGACGGAGTCTTTTTTTTTTTTTTTTTAAACAAATTTTATTTGAATTTTCTCTTTGTCCAGCATTTGTCAAAAAAGCAAGTTTACAGAAGTATGATAAAATATGAAATATATGTCAATAGCAATAAAATAACTTCTTCATCATTTTTACTCAGTGAGTATATAACACGATAGAAAAGGTGCTAGGTTTTTCCCATTCTACACTGAGATATGTCAGCTCAGTAGACAAAGCATTTAAAGACAAAGTACTTTTAACCCCTGTCCCTCCCTTATCACTCCACACCCCTGTCATCTCCGGCTGCTCCTTTATTCAGAAAGCCAGCTCTACGTCACTTCTAATTTCCCCAGTGTACCCATCAATTGCTCTTTGAAGGGGAAAACAACCCCAATCAATTCTCGCCTGGAGAAAGATCCTAAAATAAACTGTCTCCAGGTTTTGAAAAATGTCTTTTTTTTATCTTTATGCGTTAAAGCTTCCAGCTTATCAATTTTAAACAAATGGATAAGTTCCGCCTTGACATCCCACACCGTCTGAGCTCTAGAATAGATCCATTTATTAAAAATTACCTTGCGGGCTGCCATTAATATTAAATGTGCTAGTTTATACATATTAGCTTGAGGTGCCGAGGGACTCCCAGAGGAAGAGACATTTGGTGGACTGTAATGGAATAACATCAGTAGTGGATCAATTGATTTTACAAATTGTGTTTATATAGTTTGTTACTTTGATCCAAAAAGCTGAGATTATCAGGCATGTCCATAAACAATGGAATAGGTCCGCCTCTGGTAGAGTGCATTTAGGACATATTGGGGAATAGTGAGGAGGAGGATTTTTATATTTTATGTTAAATGCATATTTAGCTCTATGGATAAGTTTCAACTGCGATTCTCTCCAACTTTCCCTTAAAATTAAATTTTGTTAAGAAAAACAAAAGTTTGCTTTCCTAAAACAGAAAGAATTTGCGATAATTCAGGTTAGAGTGAGCTCGAGATGTCTCCCAGGCACCACTGCTGAATATATGCAAATTAACCATTGTACCCTTAGAAGCTAAACACACCTCCAGAACCGCTGGAATGCAATGATGTGTCAGCTTGTTAATGTGTACAGAGCCATAATAATCCAACATGCATACAGGCTGTTTCGGATTGTTTGATCCTCATCAGTGCATGGCATGGATTAATTTGGCTCTATGGAGTAGGGCTTGTAAATCTGAGAGGCACAGACTAACCAGCAAGCTCATGGTGACCCAGAACTCATTGGGGTGTGTAAGGGACTACAATGGTCCTAAAAGCCCCCTTACTAAGATGTTAAGAAAAACAAAAGTTTGCTTTCCTAAAACAGAAAGAATTTGCGATAATTCAGGTTAGAGTGAGCTCGAGATGTCTCCCAGGCACCACTGCTGAATATATGCAAATTAACCATTGTACCCTTGGAAGCTAAACACACCTCCAGAACCGCTGGAATGCAATGATGTGTCAGCTTGTTAATGTGTACAGAGCCATAATAATCCAACATGCATACAGGCTGTTTCGGATTGTTTGATCCTCATCAGTGCATGGCATGGATTAATTTGGCTCTATGGATTAATCCATGCCATGCACTGATGAGGATCAAACAATCCGAAACAGCCTGTATGCATGTTGGATTATTATGGCTCTGTACACATTAACAAGCTGACACATCATTGCATTCCAGCGGTTCTGGAGGTGTCTTTAGCTTCTAAGGGTACAATGGTTAGTTTGCATATATTCAGCAGTGGTGCCTGGGAGACATCTCGAGCTCACTCTAACGTGAATTATCGCAAATTCTTTCTGTTTTAGGAAAGCAAACTTTTGTTTTTCTTAACATCTTAGTAAGGGGGCTTTTAGGACCATTGTAGTCCCTTACACACCCCAATGAGTTCTGGGTCACCATGAGCTTGCTGGTTAGTCTGTGCCAATTAAATTTTGTGACATACGATATCCTTCCATGATTTTTTTTTCTATGTCCTCCCCCGAAATATCCCTCGACCACCGTGTCAAATTATTTAAAGCTTTAGTAGTGATACGAATCTGCTGTAGGTTTGATTTGGCCATAATATAGGAAATGATGTTTGAGAATACCATATTTAGAGCGGATCTCTAGAAAAGACATTAATACCTGCCTTCCCTTAGGTCAATAAGATTCCCAAGTCTTTTTATTCCCTTTTCCTGCCATTCTAAAAAGCCGCCATGAGCAATACTAGCTTGGAACCCAGGAAGACCCCATAGGGGGATATATTTTGACACGCGGCTGGGCACAAGGAATAATTTACAGAGATCTCTCCACGCTATCATTGTATCTTTGACAGTTCTACTAGATTTTATTTTGGGGGGAAAATCTTTTAATGGGGTATGAAGTAGACCAGTCAAGTCCCACGGTTCTGCAAATTATGATTCCAGGGCATAGTTAGAGTAGAAACTAGTCCCATTTATCCAATCTCTTATGTTACGAGTCAAGCATTATAGATTATACCAACGAATATTGGGAATTGCTAAACCACCCCATTCCTTTGGGAGGTAGAGCTTAGAAAGTGCTATCCTAACCTTACCACACCTCCATAGAAAATCTGAGAAAGCTTTATTAAGGATTTTTATATCTGAATGCTTTAATAGCAAAGGTAGTGTTTGTAGTGGGTAAAGCAACCTTCTGAAACTGACTGATTTAATGGGGGCTGCTCTCCCCATAAGGTTTATTGGCAATGTTTCCCAACTGTGCAATTGTCGTTTGATGTCCGAGATGAGGGGCTGATAGTTCAACGCATAAAGTTGGCCAATATCTCTATGGAACTTTATTCCTAGATATGTAACCTGAGTGCAAATTTTCACTGGTATTTTGGACCTATCAACTGAGGGCGCTATGGAGGACAGGAACATCAGTTCGCTTTTTGTGATGTTAACTTTGAATCCACTATAACTCCCAACCTCCTGGATCACATTAAGTACTCGGGGAAGCTGGGTATCAGGGTCGCTCAGGAAAAGTAATAGTGGTGACAACGGGCATCCTTGACAAGTTCCTTTTTCCAAAATAATATTATCGGATAAGAAACCTGGGGTATATACCCGTGCTCCCGGATTTGTTTGCATTGCCAGAATCAATCTACGTATTGACCCATTAAAACCCATTTTTTCTAACACCAAATTTAGCCATTCCCAATTCACGTTATCGAAAGCCTTTTCGGCATCTATTAAAAGAATTGCGTTATTTTTGCATGATTTGGGGTAGGCTCGTACATAATCCTGTACTAATAACAATTTACGTATATTAGCTACTGCCGAACGATTACGCACAAATCCTACTTGATTTGAATTAATCAACTTGGGAAAAATATTCACGAGTCGGTCAGCTATAATTTTGGAAAGTAGTTTTAGGTCTTGATTGATTAATGAGATTGGTCGATAAGAGCCTGGTGACAAAAGGTCCTTGCCTTGTTTAAGTAGGAGCTTTATATAGGCCACATTCTCAGAATTAGGATACCTTCCCTCTTTTAAGATTTTGTTAAACAAAGATTTTAAATAGGGAAATAGTTCCATACATAATAATTTAAAGAATTCAGGGGTAAACCCATCTGGGCCTGGAGACTTCCTATTTTTTAGCTGTTTGATAGCATCACTAATCTCTCCCTCAGTAATTGGAGCATTTATTTCCAGTAATTCATCCTCAGAGAGTGTAGGTAGTGGTATTTTGGCCAACAAAGCTAATTTTTCCTCCAATGTCCCGCCTTCAGGCTGATTTGTATATAACGTTTTGTAGAAATCTCGAAAGCTAGAATTGATTTCCTTAGGGTTATTTATAATTTGGCCTGAGGGAGAGTGTAGCGATGTGATCACAGTGGACTGAAAGGGAGGTTTAGCTAATTTTGACAGCAGGGTACCCATTTTATTACCAAATTTGTAGTAATGCAAATCTTTATAGGATTTAATATACATTTCCCTGGTTTTAAAATTTGCGTCTGAAGTAGACTGCCTTCATCCAACTCATCTTAAGTTCTGGAGAAGGGTTATCTAAATGTGCTTTGTGAGCGAAGCGTAAATCTTTCAGGGATTTAGTATATGTTTCATGCGACTGCTTACGTTTCCCTGCTATGTAGCTGATAATTTTACCCCTGATAGTAGGTTTAGCGGCCTCCCAAAATAGAAAAATATCCTTAGCATGCTCTTTATTTTCCTCTTTATATTCCCACCACCAGTTAAGTAGTAACTTCGAAAACCCCTCGTCTTCATATAAATAAGATGGAAATTTCCAAATAATATCTGCCCTCTGGGGATTACCAGGGAGTATTCTATCTGAACAGGTGCATGGTCAGATATAACTAAATCCGAAATGGTTGCCTTGACGACTTGTGGCATAGCCTGTGTAGAAATCAAAAAATAATCTAGTCTCGACCAGACATTATGCGGGGCTGAATGAAAAGTGAACTCTTCTCCGTCAGGGTGGAGGAGTCTCCAGCTATCATTTAAGTCAGATGATCGCAGGTAATCCTGGAATAAGACTGATTTAGAAAGTGTTAAAGGACTAGGATTAGTTTTTAGGGACCTATCTTCACAAATATTGGCAAGGGCATTAAAGTCACCTCCCTGAATTATCTTAACAGGGCCGGATGAAAGGGTAGCTGTCAATAGTGAGGCAAAGAAGGATTTATCTTCATCAGTTGGTGCATAGACGTTGAATAGTGTAATAATTTCTCCTGCTAACTTTAGCTGAAGACTCACCCATCGACCTTCTTTGTCTGATGTTACGCTTGAAACTTCTCCTTGTAGATTTTTATGTAATAGAATAAGGACACCTGCCTTGCGTCCTTGGGTGGGAGACCCATATACTTGACCTACCCACGACTTCCTCATATATTTAAATTGTTCAGCGCCTAGGTGGCATTCCTGAAGGAAGGCTATGTCTGACTTTAGCTTCTTCAGATGCCGTAATACCATAGATTGTTTACCGGGGGAACGAAGCCCCTTCACATTCCAAGACGTTATGTGTAGTGACATTTATCCAGTCTTAATTTGAACCTTGCAGTACAACAATCAAGCATTCGAGATAACATAAATCTAGAGAAACCGGAGATGACTAAAAACCCATACGTTTCCCCCCAACCCGTTCCCCTCCCCTGCTCTAACTCAAGACCCTTAAGGGGTCTTTTAACTTTCTTCTTTGAGAAAAAAAAGGAAAAAGAGCAAATAACATACATCATAAACCACCCATAGCGCAAAATAACATTCGTGTTCATGACTTCACTTCTTTCCCGGGTGTCGCCCTCTCTTTCCAGCTCCAAAGTCAAGCCCCTCCCCTATTTAAGGCTTTAAAATAGTGACAATGGTAAGAATAAATCATGAAAATAATCAGGTTACAAAATTAGCAGCCCTTCTAACTAATAAAACTTATAACTCTTAACTTGTATGGGCTGCATTTCAGGTTTTTCTTTTCTTATACAATAGCACCCCCTGCTGCTTAATAATGCAAAAGTCACTCTGCTCAACAATTATTTAACCAGCATTTGTATCTGAGTTATTGTTCAAAAAAGTTATTGCTTCAGCTGGTGTGGTAAATGTATGGGTAGTATTTGAATCGTCGTTGACCCGTAATATTGCCGGATATTGTAAGGCAAATTTCCAGTTTTTCTCCACACACTTCGCACATGCAGCGTTTAACAATTGGCATTTTTTGGAGACTTCCACCGAGTAGTCATTAAACAGGCGTATTTTAAATCCTTGGTATTCAATTGGTTGTCCCAGATCTCGAAATGCACGCAGAAGATCCGATTTTTCAGCAAAATCGAGATATCTGGCTAGGACCAAGCGCGGTGAGCGTTTATCAGTGTCTGCTCGCGGGGGGCCAACTCTATGAGCACGTTCCACTTTTAGAGCTCTTTTAAATCCCAGTATCTTCGGTATTGTAACCATGCATAGTTCGCGAAGGGCTGTGGGCTACAGCGATTCCGGCACACCCACCACCCTTAGATTATTTCGGCGCGAATGATTTTCAAGGTCTTGAAGCTTGTCCTGGAATTGTTTATTTTCCTCTAAAAGTTTAGCATAGTTTTTCCCCTCTTTAACCCCCTCGTCTTCTAGTGCCTGGATTCTGTGCTCAGCTTGGTATAATCTCTGATTGTGGGCCTGTAGTTTGCTGTGTATGGCCTGGATAGATTTATCTAATGTGGCATGTAGCGTGGCTTGCAGCTCTGGAGCCAGCTGCCTGGCCACCTCCGTCCCAGCCGTCTATAATCCAGGGACAACCCTCCTCCCTCACCTGTTTGATGTGGGGAGGCTGTTTCCTCCGCTTCCCAATCCACTGCCTGCTGTGAGGAGGCTTCCCACTCTGGAGATTGTTGCTGCGTCTCGTGCAGTGGAGATGCTGCGGCGGCCATCTTGCCCGTCTCCTCCTCCATGCCTTGGGTTTTCCGGGGCGCCGACCGCAGCAGATAGCGGTCCATCAGCCGGGTAAGTGGTGGCTGGGGTGTTCAGGCTGTGTTCTGCAGCTCTTTTGGAGAGAGCGGGGTTGCTTTTTTCGGTGTTTAGCCTAAGGGGAGAGACTCGGCAGACGGAGCTGTTCTCTCACACTCCCATCACCCGGGCGCCGGAACCGGAAGTCCGACGGAGTCTTTTTAACTTTCTTTCTGCTGTGGCAGCCACATCAGGGTCATCATATATGACCGCCATTGCTTTAAAGAAAGCCTGCACTGACCCTAAGGCCTCATGATCAACAGGGAGATTGTAAGCCCAGGTTTGTGAGTCCCCACTTAAAAGTGTCTTAATGAGTGTTAACCGCTGTAACTCAGAACCTGACGAAATGGGCCTCATTTCAAAGTACGAAAAACATTGATTTCTAAAATTACCAAAATCTGACTTGTGACCAGAAAATTTCTCAGGGAGTGCCATCTTGGGCTCAAGGACAGGTGCAGGAGGCAATGATGATACAACTCTCTGAGGTCTATTAACAGTCTCAGACAAGAGGTTTATCTGAGCCTGCTGAGATGCCACTGTGGCAGTTAACTGTTCGACAGCTGCAGTTAACGCCTGGACCTGCGCCTCTATAGATATTTTTGGTTTGCTGTTATGTAATGATCAGTAACAGCTCTAACAGCACAGTAGTCAGTACTTTATTTAGAGTGTGATCACACGTGTATTTGTGCACAGTAACACAGGAGTACTCCTATGTGATAGCCCTTGGCTGTAGGGACTATCACTTAGTAGAGTGGTCGTACAGGCAATATCGGTAACAGATCGGTCAGGAAGCAGTACAAAATCGTCAGGCAAAAGCGGAGTGAGTAAACAGGCCGGAGTAGGTAACAGATCAGATGAGCGAAGGTACAGAATCAGGAGGCAATATCAGAGTCGAGGTCGGGCCGAGGTCGGCAACTATCAGATAGGCAGAGTACAGAATCGAGAGGCAGAGTCAAAGGTTCAGGCAAAGAGTCATACACAAATAATCAATATACAATGATAATAATTACTATTACAAATATAATAATAATACTAGCTATGTGTGAATCCCCGGAGTCCTGCCGGATCAAACACACTGAGAACTGACTAAGGTCTGAGAGCTTAACCGCAAAGTATCAGCAACAGCAGACAATGAGCTACTGACAGCTCAGGTCTTAAATACAGACAGGTAACCCCGCAGTTCCGCCCAGCGCACAAGCACCAATCAGGAGCGGTGATCGGTCCTGCACTGTCAGCTGACCGGCAGGTCAGCTGACCCGTCTCCTCAAAGCATAAAGGTCCTGTCTCCTGGCGTGCGCTGCCCTGCTCACATGTACCCTGGAGAGACCTGTCCTACCTGACGGAAATGGCTGAGAAGACGCGGCGACATCCGCGGTCGCTTCAGACACAGAAGCGGCGGCCTCACCGCTCCCTGCTGCGGAGGTATTTACCATACTCCTGACATTTTGCAGCTTGAAATAAGGGCACACAGAAAAGTAAATTTTAAAGCTTTACTTGATTTTACATCCAAGTGAAAGATATAACAGGAACACACACTTTTTTGTTTGGATTTAAAGTGAACCCGAGCTGAAGCTAGGGTTCAAACCAAGTTCTTATCCTGAAGAGGGTTGCACACCTGTTGCACACCGCAGCCCCAATTCCATATTAATGGCTGTGCTGTAGCTATTCAAGGCCGTGGCTCCAGGTTACTGCACATGCGCGGGCAGGTTCAGTCGGCTATTGCATGAATAAGGAAGAGAGCCCATGAATAAGGAAGAGAGCTATTGCACGGGCCCGATCTGATTAGCGACAATGCATTGTCGCTACTCTTCCGGGTAATTCACACTCAAAGAAAGCGAGCAAGCATAATTAACATTACATTATCTTAATCACCTGCATAGGTGTTAATGATCAGGGGAATAGGTCATCGACCTCAAAAATTACCATTTAAACAAAAAAGACAAAGAGCCCCCTCCCTTATAATCTGATGATAAGCAAAAGCAATCAATCAGGTATAACTCAGGACACCAGAATCAATGAAAAAAATCTTTATTTATAACCAGCTAAAATAAAACCAATTAAAAACAAACAGCCAGACCTGGTACATACGTCCCTAGATCACAAGTCAACATTTGAGTCAAGTGAAAGGATATACAATTGTAATATAGTTTCTTCTGGTTACTCCTGTTATACATATATGGAGCATAGTCCTAATCTTGTAAAAATATTGAAAAAAAAATGATAATGAGGACTTCTGCTACACAGGTCACTATCCCAGAAGGAACATACAGCAGTATCAATATGTACTATTCTCAAATCCCTCCTGCTGGAAATAAAGTGCTAATGCTTGAAAGACTAGATCACAAACTCAGTGCTCCCTTATAAAGTTAAAGTGATAACCGTGCATAATCCATAATAACAATTTCGTCAAATACAGAAAAAAGAAAGATATTGTTTCAAAAATCCATATACACACAACATTGGATAAATATAGTAAAAATGTGCAAACTACAAAAGTTAGTTAAATAGCCAAGTATATAAAGACAAAAACTGTCATGAGGTAGTAGTTAGTGAAGGAAGATGGCGACAATAGCCAATCTAAAGTCACCAAAGGTGCATAAGTAAGCAGGGAAGGTGATTAGAAAAAACACAAGACTCACCAAGTAAAACGATGATAGGACCAGGAAAGGCTGTACAGCGCTGCCCGCGCTGTCCCACTAGTTCCGCCGAAGCTGCCAAGGGACCACTACGCTACTCTTCCGGGGGGACACACTCAGCGACAGGGGGCATTAGAATAGAGAGGGAAGGCCCAATAGGATCCTGAGGCTTAACTCTCTTTAAAGCGGATCTGAGATGAAAAACTAGCTATAACAAGTAGTGTTGTTTGGATACCCCCATCACGATTCGAGTGAATTAGAATCCGGGTCCACTCAAAACCGGATTCAGCCTGATGATCACGATCACGGAATTCCAATTCGAATTCGAGTCCAAATTAGGCATTGAATCCGGAATCCAGAGACGAAATTACGAATGGCCTTTAAATTGCTTCCAAAACTTCTTTTATAGTAAATGATGCATGAAGCATCATGTTTTTTTTTTTTTAAGAATAACAGCAATTATTTATGTGGGGAGGTATAATTAAAAAAAGAAGTTTTGAAGAAAAACACATATGCTGTATGTATTTGTTTGTTCCTCCTCCTTCTCCTTTTTCTTCTTCTTCTCCACTATTTAGTTCTTCTGCTCCTTCTTTTCCTCTTCTTCTTCTTCTTCTTCTTCTTCTTCTTCTTCTTCTTCTTCTTCTTCTCCTCCTCCACCATTTAGTTCTTCTTCTCTTTCTTTTCCTCTTCTTCACCATCTTTTTCTTCTTCTTCTCCACCATTTAGTTCTTCTTCTCTTTCTTTTCCTCTTCTTCATCTTCTTCTTCTCCACCTTTTTCTTCTTCACTATCTTTTTCTTCTTCACCAGCTTCTTAATCTTCATTTTGTACTCAACCTAATTTTTTTTTTCTTTGTGGCACTTTTTTTTTTCTTCAACAGCATAGCTATATTTAGGGCGTAATAGCTGGTGGCGCATGGCAGCAAGTGTGAGCTGTGCCTGGACAAGGGAGGGAGTGCCTGCCTGAAAGCACTGTAACGCCATTAACTCGGATGGCTGAAGGGGAGGGGGACCCAGCGGCTTTCAGGTGCCTGGCTGAATGAAGCAGGTATGGAGGGGGGATTGGAGTAGAGGGAGAGAGAAGAGAGGGAGGTGGAGAGAGAATGAATGAGAGTACTGTGTGTGTGTGTGTGTGTGTGTGTGTGTGTGTGTGTGTGTGTGTGTGTGTGTGTGTGTGTGTGTGTGTGTGTGTGTGTGTGTGTGTACGTACTGTATGTGTGTGTACTGTTTGTACTCTGTGTGTGACCTGTGTGTATGTGTACTGTATGTGTGTGTACTGTTTGTACTCTGTGTGTGACCTGTGTGTATGTGTACTGTATGCGTGTGTACTGTTTGTACTCTGTGTGTGACCTGTGTGTATGTGTACTGTATGTGTGTGTACTGTTTGTACTCTGTGTGTGACCTGTGTGTGTGTACTGTATGTGTGTGTACTGTATGTGCTTTGTGTGTGACCTGTGTGTGTGTGTGCTGTATGTGTGCGTACTGTTTGTACTGTGTGTGTATGTGTAGTGTGTGTGTGTGTGTGTGTGTGTGTGTGTGTGTGTGTGTGTGTGTGTGTGTAGTCTGTGTGTGACCTGTGTGTATGTGTACTGTATGCGTGTGTACTGTTTGTACTCTGTGTGTGACCTGTGTGTATGTGTACTGTATGTGTGTGTGTGTGTACTGTTTGTACTCTGTGTGTGACCTGTGTGTATGTGTACTGTATGTGTGTGTACTGTATGTACTTTGTGTGTGCCCTGTGTGTGTGTGCTGTATGTGTGCGTACTGTTTGTACTGTGTGTGTATGTGTAGTGTGTGTGTGTGTATGTGTGTGTGTGTGTGTATACTGTATATGTTTGTACTCTGTGTGCGACCTGTGTGTGTGTACTGTGTGTGTGACCTGTGTGTGTGTGTACTGTATGTACTTTGGATGTGACCTGTGTGTGTGCTGTATGTGTGTGTACTGTTTGTACTGTGTGTGTATGTGTACTGTGTGTGTGTGTATACTGTATGTGTTTGTACTCTATGTGTGACCTGTGTGTGTGTGTGTGTGTGTGTGTGTGTGTACTCTGTGTGTGTGTACTCTGTGTGTGACCTGTGTGTATGTGTACTGTATGTACTTTGTGACCTGTATGTGTGTGTACTGTGTGTGTGTGTGTGTGTGTGTGTGTGTGTGTGTGTGTGTGTGTGTGTGTGTGTGTGTGTGTGTGTGTGTGTGTGTGTGTGTGTGTGTGTGTGTGTGTGTGTGTGTACAGGCTGTGTAGAGTGTGTGTACAGTGTGTGTGTGTGTATGTGTACTTTGTGTGTGTACTGAATGCGGCGCGCGGGGGGCGCAGTTTGGAGTCTCTGCCTCTAGTGCTGGGGAACCTTGTCCCGGCCCTGCCTGGCGGTGGGAGCACAGACAGCGGGAGGTTAAATGCAGCAGGAGGATTAGATGTAGTAAAGTGTGGCAGCAGGCAGCATAGGCCATGGCACGTAGTGGTGGTACCACGGCACGTAGTTGAGGTTCCAGACAGCGGTCATGAAGCCCACATTGTGTCCAGTACACAACTGGAACAACAAAGTTTTCAACCCAGACACCTCAGAATTTTTTTTCTTTCTTACAACATATCGCTATTGTAGTGGTGTAATAGCTGGTGGTGCATGGCAGCAGTGCTTTATTTTGTGGACCCTGGTGGTGGGAGCACAGACAGCAGGAGGTTAAATGCAGCAGCAGGAGAAGGAGTAGTAACGTGTGGCAGCAGGCAGCAATTCTTTATTTAAGAATTCAGCTGCTGATTTGTATACAAAAATATGAAAATTGCCAAAATAAATAATCATAATATCATAAACACTAGACCTTGTAGCCTCAAATTAAATCAATATCCAGTCCATAATAAAGTCAATTTACTGAAAAGAAATACTGAAGAAAACAAAATCCAAATAAACAAGCCTGCTTGGCTTCAAATACACATTATATACTACATTACAGTATATACACTATATACAATATTTACACTATTCACATACTACAGTAAGAAAGACTAATCACTCACCTCCTATACTTGCAAACCATTCCTCCAATTTGAATCATCTAACTAGGTGAAAATGGATAAAGCAGACAAACCGAGAGCCCAATATAGTGTGGTATGTATTGGAACAAAGAGTATTGATAACAAGTAAGTATTATACTTACAAACATGGGTTACCGCTTAGGCAATCACTATATAGGCAGGTGGGGAGATTAGGCCTGTCCCCACTCAGGAATAAGATATATATATATATATATATATATATATATATATATATATATATATATATATATATATATATATATATATATATATATATATATATATATATATATATATATATTTTGGGGTACAGTCCTTTTTTACAGAAGTGAAGGATCCAGAAAACACAGTCCTTTTAAAAGGCAATCCACTTTGCCTGTGTAAACCTTTAGTTACTTTATGGAAAAGGACTTACATTCAAAAAACGAGGAACTGGAATGCTATTGGTATCAAAACTTTGTAGAAAAAACTTTATTAACTCAGGAATAAGATGTCGCTCTCTGTAGAAGGAGAAAAAGAGGGTGTATCACCCATCCACCAAGGGTGGAAAACTTGATATATAGATGGATGTACAGAGGCGCCAAAAGGATAAAAATTGCTCAAAAGTTTAAAATATTCAGGTGGCGGTGGTGGACCAGCCACTCGAAAACAGACACGATGCTGTCGCTTACAGTTAAGATAATTTATTCACATACTCCAAGACAAAAACTGCAATGTGTTTCACGGGCACAATCCCGCTTCATCAGGTATTAAACAAACGGTAATGCCTGACTAGGTATAGTCAGAAATGGGTGGAGGGGGGGGAAGTAAGGGGTGTTTTGAGATGCATAGAATAAATATACATGGTCCATGTATTTATTCTATGCATCTCAAAACACCCCTTACTTTTCCCCCCCATTTCTGACTACACTTAGTGCAATAATGAGAGTTCCTTTCAGGCTACCCAGTTACACACACTAATAGGTGTACTATTTGATCGTTTAAATCAGCTTCACCATATAACCTCTCAGCCACGTCACTTTTCATACTTATCACTATTATATGAATACCTTCACCATATCCCCCAATACCTGACTATATTTTTATTATATCTGCACCTATGTATGAAACCATCATATACATACAGCATGTTGATACACTCTTCATATCTGTCATTTTTCAGTGTGATACTCCGTTTGTTGAATGCCTGATGAAGCGGGATTGTGTCCGTGAAAAGCGTTGCAGTTTTTGTCATGGAGTATGTGAATAAATTATCTTAGAACAAAGTGTACCTGCCGGCCACACATCTTTGTGTCACACGGGGAGTCCAATGCGGTCAGAGGCCCATCACACCTCACCATATAGTCCAGACAAGCCGCAACAATCCACAAGGACTCAACCCTCCAAAAGTGAATTACAGCGGAATATTTATTTTTATATAGCGGTGATACAGCACACTAAAAAGCACAACGTTTCGGGCAGAGGCCCTTTCTCAAGTGCTCAAGTCATCTGGCAACACATTGTGAATATATAAAACTTTACTTACACACCACACCCAAACTAATTGGGGGGTGGGCACATACTTAAAGGTACATTTAACCCTTAAAGGGTCAGAGAGCGGCAAAAGGATATACTCATAAGAAGCACCTAAGACTAAAATCTTCGTTGAGGCCATACG
This sequence comes from Hyperolius riggenbachi, assembly GCF_040937935.1. NCBI lineage: Eukaryota > Metazoa > Chordata > Amphibia > Anura > Hyperoliidae > Hyperolius > Hyperolius riggenbachi. The sequence continues at coordinate 148,154,159 of NC_090654.1, forward strand.
GTGACTGAGTACCCAGTTTTTCCATCCACCAAGCTTCACGTCTTAATAAAGTAGTCCTGCGATCCTGGCCCTCATGGAACTGCACCACCTCCAGAACCAACCTTTAAGGGTTAAATGTACCTTTAAGTATGTGTCCGCCCCCCTAATTAGTTTGGGTGTGGTGTGTAAGTAAAGTTTTATATATTCACAATGTGTTGCCAGATGACTTGAGCACTTGAGAAAGGGCCTCTGCCCGAAACGTTGTGCTTTTTAGTGTGCTGTATCACCGCTATATAAAAATAAATATTCCGCTGTAATTCACTTTTGGAGGGTTGAGTCCTTGTGGATTGTTGCTGCTTGTCTGGACAATAAATTATCTTAACTGTAAGCGACAGCATCGTGTCTGTTTTGGAGTGGCTGGTCCACCACCGCCACCTGAATATTTTAAACTTTTTAGCAATTTTTATCCTTTTGGCGCCTCTGTACATCCATCTATATAGGTGAAAAAGGAGATAGAAAAGCTCACCCAAAGGAAGTTTGGCTAAATCAAGGAGGTCTGATATTCTGCCAAAACAGACACCATTCCTCCCAACTTAACCTCCCCTCCTCAAGACCCCGAATTTTCCCAAACTCACTAATGATGTCATGCACCACCATCTGGACAGGAACGACTTTCTGATTGACCGAAATTTGACACCGTGCATTCCAAGTGTAATACCGAATAACTAGACCTACAAATAATAATGTGTCCAAATTAAATGACCCCTGGTTATTGAAGGCTCCATATGACCACTCCGCGTAACTAAGCCACTCAAGGAAAGCAATACCTAGAGCCCTGCCCACCTGTTTATATACTACTTTCTTAAAGGAAAATTTCAACAGGAAATGGTCCATGGTCTCCTCTACACCACCACACTCCTCATGAGGACAACCACGATCCCGATCCCCTATGAACTTCGAATTTCCTCTAACAAAGAGTTTATCATGAAAGGAAAGCCAAGCCAAATCCCTGAATTTGTTAGGAATCCTAGGAGAACATAGCAAGCGCAAACTTTGATGACCATAGTCACCTGGGCCGAATTCAATGCCAAAAGATTTAAATTTTTTCTTTCGTTGCTGGAAAAGAGACCGGAAGTACGAAGTATTCATTTTCCTTACCCATCCAGAAAGCCTCACATTTGTCCTGATTGATCTTAGAACCTGATGCTAATGAGTAACGGGCAATCTCTGAACAAACTCCTTCTGCCTCCTCCTGCTCAGAGATCACCACAGTCACATTATCAGCATAGGCCACAAACTTGAGAGAAGGAACACCAGCTATGCACCCCACACAACGCTCCACTCTCAATCCTTCTTATAAAAGGATCTATGGCAAAAGCACACACAAATGACACCCCTGGTGCACCCCTGATCTAACCTCAAAGGTCTGTCCAACCCAACCATTAACAAGTGGGAAACTCTCAGCACCTTAATACAAAATTTTAAGTCAATAGATAAACCTCCCCGGCAGACCATATTTACTAAGGACCATCCACAGATACTCATGATTGACACGATCAAAAGCCTTTGCTTGATCCAACACCAGTAAGTATTTTTCCCATGCAGCAGCCCTGCATCTCTCCAGAATCTCCCAGTCCATTAATACGGCTGAAAAAGTACTTCTCCCCTGGACAGAACAATACTGCTGGCAAGAAAGCACCTCATTTGCCACCTGGCTCAAACGGCAAAAAATTATTTTAGCCAAAATCTTTCGGTCCATGTTGAGAAGGCTGATAGGTCACCAATTCTCGATCATTGAAAAATCTTTACCCTTTGACAAAAGAATAACCGCTGATTCTCTCATAGACGGGGGAAGCTCAACCTCTACAAGGCTGCAATTGAAAACCTCTGCCAATTCAGGTGCCATAATATCCTTGAAAGCCTTGTAAAACTCTGCTGTCAAGCCATCTGGTCCTAGAGTTTTTTTGATAGCAAGCTGCTCAATGGCTTTCACCACTTCCTCAGCAGAGATTCTTTTCGTCAAAAATGTAAGAGGAACATCTACATTTTCCAGTCCTGGAGTATTACACAAGAAAGATTCCAACACTGTCTCATCAAGAGGCCTGCTACCCAACAGTTCAGCATAAAAGGATCTCACGATTTCCAGAATCCCTGCTCTGGACTTCACCAGAGATCCCGTACTGTCCTTGAGACCATAAATGATCTTAACTGCTACACTTTGTTTGCAATTCTGGTAAGGGTCTGGCGAGTGACTTTTACCATAATCTCTTTCCAGAACCAAAGAAGCATGCCAATCATATTGACTCTTGCGCAACAGATCCTTGATCCTTTTGATATCCTCAGGATCACCATCCCCCAAGACAGCAATTTCAAGTTTCCGCCTCAGACGCTGCTAGGTAACATATCTACCAAAAGCTCTTCTTTTTGCTAGGTTCTTGAAAAGACCTACAGCCCACTTTTCAACCATCTCCCACCACTTAGACCTACTGTCACAACAGTCCAGTAAAGTTCCTTGGAAAAAAAATCCCTGAAAGATTGTCTTACACTTTCTTCTTTCAATAGCAACAAATTCAATCTCCAGATACCCTTTCCTTTTGGAGGGACATCTGCAACATTCAACACCATAGACAGAATACAGTGATCAGAGAACTCTACCACCCCACCCCTGGGGATGAGGTAGCAGAGCTCTCCTTAACAAAAAACCTATCTATCCTACTTCTACGCTCTGCACAGAAATAAGTGAAACCCATGTCATCTAGGATGTGCTTTATATGCACATCTACCAGACCAGCATCCCTAACCATACTATTCAAAAAATTACTATCACAGCCCAGACTGAGAAAAAATATGGCTTTCCTACGAGCACTCACAGATCTCATACAACCAACATTAAAGAGAACCCGAGGTGGGTTTGAAGAATATTATCTGCATACAGAGGCGGGATCTGCCTATACAGCCCAGCCTCTGTTGCTATCCCAAACCCCCCTAAGGTCCCCCTGCACTCTGCAATCCCTCATAAATCACAGCCACGCTGCTGACAAACAGCTTGTCAGAGCTGGCTGTGTTTATCTCTATAGTGTCAGTCTGCTGCTCTCCCCGCCTCCTGCAGAACTCCATTCCCCGCCTGCATCCCTTCCCTCCCTGCTGATTGGAGGGAAGGGACGGGGGCAGGGACCGGAGATATGCAGGAGGCGGGGGAGCAGCTGAGACTGACACTACAGATGTAAACACAGCCTCACAGCACGGCTGTGATTTATGAGGGATTGCAGAGTGCAGGGGGACCTTAGTGGGGTTTGGGATAGCAACAGAGGCTGGACTGTATAGGCAGATCCAGCCTCTGTATGCAGATAACATTCTTTAAACACACCTCGGGTTCTCTTTAAATATTGCTAGTTTCAAAGGAGGGGGGGACCTCCATCAGGATAAATGAGAAAAAGATTGCTTACTCTTCCTTAAACTGCACTTTCTTCCTCCTTAGAGGAAGATACCTCCATATCCTCAGCCTTTCCAGCCTTTCCATTAGCCGAGACATTTTCATCTTCTTCACATAAATCAATCTCCTCATTATCATAGACTGATCAGATAAGGTCTCGTATTTGTTTCCAATGCTGGGCATACAGTGGGTTGCAAAAGTATTCGGCCCCCTTGAAGTTTTCCACATTTTGTCATATTACTGCCACAAACATGAATCAATTTTATTGGAATTCCACATGAAAGACCAACACAAAGTGGTGTACACATGAGAAGTGGAACGAAAATCAAACATGATTCCAAAATTTTTTTACAAATCAATAACTGCAAAGTGGTGTGTGCATAATTATTCGGCCCCCTTTGATCTGAGTTCCGTCAGTTGCCTATAGACATAGCCTGATGAGTGCTAATGACTAAATAGAGTGCACCTGTGTGTAATCTAATGTCAGTACAAATACAGCTGCTCTGTGAGGGCCTCAGAGGTTGTCTAAGAGAATATTGGGAGCAACAACACCGTGAAGTCCAAAGAACACACAAGACAAGTCCAAGACAGGTCAGGGATCAAGTTATTGAGAAATTTAAAGCAGGCTTAGGCTACAGAAAGATTTCCAAAGCCTTGAACATCCCACGGTGCACTGTTCAAGCGATCATTCAGAAATGGAAGGAGTATGGCACAACTGTAAACCTACCAAGACAAGGCCATCCACCTAAACTCACAGGCCGAACAAGGAGAGCGCTGATGAGAAATGCAGTCAAGAGGACCATGGTGACTCTGGACGAGCTGCAGAGATCTACAGCTCAGGTGGGAGACTCTGTCCATAGGACAACTATTAGTCATGCACTGTACAAAGTTGGCCTTTATGGAAGAGTGGCAAGAAGAAAGGCATTGTTAATAGAAAGCATAAGAAGTCCCGTTTGCAGTTTGCCACAAGCCATGTGGGGGACACAGCAACCATGTGGAAGAAGGTGCTGTGGTCAGATGAGACCAAAATGGAACTTTTTGGTCAAAATGCAAAACGCTATGTGTGGCAGAAAACTAACACTGCACATCACTCTGAACACACCATCCCCACTGTCAAATATGGTGGTGGCAGCATCATGCTCGGGTGTGCATCTCTTCAGCAGGGACAGGGAAGCTGGTCAGAGTTGATGGGAAGATGGATGGAGCCAAATACAGGGCAATCTTGGAAGAAAACCTCTTGGAGACTGCAAAAGACTTGAGACTGGGGCGGAGGTTCACCTTCCAGCAGGACAATGACCCTTAACATAAAGCAAGGGCAACAATGGTATGGTTTAAAACAAAACATATCTATGTGTTAGAATGGCCCAGTCAAAGTCAAGATCTAAATCCAATCGAGAATCTGTGGCAAGATCTGAAAACTGCTGTTCACAAAAGCTGTCCATCTAATCTGACTGAGCTGGAGCTGTTTTGCAAAGAAGATTGGGCAAGGATTTCATTCTCTAGATGTGCAAAGCTGGTAGAGACATACCCTAAAAGACTGGCAGCTGTAATTGCAGCAAAAGGTGGTTCTACAAAGTACTGACTCAGGGGGCCGAATAACTACGCACACCCCACTTTGCAGTTATTTATTTGTAAAAAAAATGTTTGGAATGATGTATGATTTTCGATCCACTTCTCACATATACACCACTTTGTGTTGGTCTTTTATGTGGAATACCAATAAAATTGATGCATGTTTGTGGCAGTAATGTGACAAAATGTGCAAAACTTTCAAGGGGGCCGAATACTTTTGCAACCCACTGTACACGGTCAGTTTATGCGCCAGTATCGAGCCAGCGGCTCGATGCCGGCGCGGCACCGCTCGTGCGCACGGTTCGATCCCCGCTCGTCCCCGTGGGGATCAAACGGGGAATCTATCCGGCGGGTCATCTGACCTGTCGGATATTATCAATCGAGCCATCAGCGGCACGATTGATAAGGTAAAAACTTACCATGTATGCCCAGCATTAAGCTGGCCATACACTAGGCCGATTACCCGCCGATCGACAGCAAATTTGATCATTGGGATCGAATCTGCCGTCAAATCGTTCACGCAACACGCTAATTTTCGATCTATTTCGGCCCGAAATAGATCGGTCCCGTCGATCGCGCCGTGCGGAAAATTACCGTCGATCGCCGCGGGTAAGGAGCGCATCGCTAGCGGCGTACGACCGACGCAGGTATACATTACCTGAAGCTGTCTCCCGGCATCTTCTCCACATCACCTCCCGGCTGGCATCTTCTCCGCATCAGCTTCCGCATCCCGGCTTCCAGCATAACTTCCTGTGTCACTGCAGTGACAGCGGAAGTACAAATAGAGGGCGCTCTATTTGAACTTCCGCTGTCACCGGAGTGACAGAAAGTTATGCCGGATGCCGGGATGCGGAAGCTGACGCGGAGAAGATGCCCGCCGGGAGCCGATGCAGAGAAGGTGCCCAGGACCAAGCTTCAGGTAATGTATGCGGGGGCCCGGGGGGTGACAGTGGCAGCTCAGCAGATTGTGATCGGTTTCAGGCTGAAATCGATTCACAATCTGTTTGCAGTAAAGGCAGCCATACGATCCCTCTCTGATCAGATTCGATCAGAGAGGGATCTATCTGTTGGTCGAATCTGATGGCAAATCGACCAGTGTATGGCTACCTTTAGAACAATGGATTTAGTCTTCTTAATCTCTTCCTACTTTTCTTTTGACTTTTTTCTGATAACATTTTTCTCCTTTCTTACTTACTCATAGTTCTTTTTTCTCTTTCAAAGACTCAGATTCTTCCCCCTTCATATTTTCCTCCTCCTCCATCTGTTTTATTCTTCCTTTCTTCTTCTGGGATCTTTTTCCCACCTGATATGTTTTTAGTATCAGACGTTTTAACCACCTTTTCTGAAAACGTTTTCCCTTTATCATTATTTTCAACAGACAACCTCATTTCCTCAGAAGGAAAACCCACTTTAACCATTTCAGCCTTCAGTGTAATTTCACCTTATGGACCAGAGCAATTTTCACATTTCAGCACTCCTCCCTTTCATTCCCCAATAGCTTTATCACTACTCATCACAACTAAATGATCTATATCTTGTTTTTTTCGTCACCAATTAGGCTTTTTGGGGGAGATATTTTTTCCTAGTAAGTATCTTACTTTGTATGAATTTTAAAGGGAAAAATAAGGAAAAAAATGAAAAAATACATTATTTCTCAATTTTCTTTCGTTATAGTTTTAAAATAAACAGTACTACTATTGATAAAACCCACAAATTTAATTTGTCTGTTTGTCCTGGTTATCACAACATTTAAGTTATGTCCCTAGTACAATGTGTGGCGACAATATTTTGTTTTGAAATAAAGGTGTATTTTTTCCATTTTGTGTTTTTGGTTTTCTCATTGTACTCTATCAGTAATTACAAGATCTTATTTGCAAATAGAACAGCAATACACCCTAATGACATACATATTTGAGAAGCTGAGTCTCTAAGGTAACTATTTAGGTATTCTCTTTTCAATTCTGTTACTTTAGTTTTTTTTTGCAAATGTTTTATTTTGTTGCAGAGTATATGAAAATAACAATTTTATTGCTTTTGATTCAGTTTGCCACAAAACAAAAATCACTCGACATATGCTCTAGCCCTCAAATACCCTAAATTCTATTCTCTCACTTGTCACGGTTAAAATGATACCCTATATACATAATCAGATGGCTTTTTGGGCACACAGCACACTGTTAATCACAAGTAGCACCACTGGATTTTTCAAGGCCATTTTTTGTCCAGAAAGTAATACAGTCATTGTTTCTTAGCAAAGGCCCTAGAGTCTCAGTACATTCGATACAGGTCACAAATGTCACCATTCTGAAAAATAGAGACCCAGGCCTACTCAGATATGTATACTGTGTAACATTTGGGCCAAAGTGATTTTGCTGAAATTGCACCATAACTTTGAAAATGCTATTTTTTTACAGTTTTTTTCACTTTGCCAGTAGAAAAAATTCATATGACAGGGGCCTCAGCCCTCATAAACCCCAAATTCTATTCTCTCACTTGTCACGGTTAAAATGATACCCTATATGCATAATCAGATAACTTTTTGGGCACACAGCACACTGTTAATCACAAGTAGCACCACTGGATTTTTCAAGGCCATTTTTTGTCCAGAAAGTAATAGTCATTGTTTCTTAGCAAGGGCCCTAGAGTCTCAGTACATTCGATACAGGTCACAAATGTCACCATTCTGAAAAATAGAGACCCAGGCCTACTCAGATATGCATACTTTGTAACATTTGGACCTATGAGGTTTTGCTGAAATTGCAACATAACTTTGAAAATGCTATTTTTTCCAGTTTTTTTCACTTCACCACTAGAAAAAATTCATATGACAGAGGCCTCAGCCCTCAAACACTCCAAATTCTATTCTCTCACTTTTCACGGTTAAAATGATACCCTATATACACAATCAGATGGCTTTTTGGGCAACCAGCACAATGTTAAATCATAAGTCAACAGCAAGGTCTATAAACCCAAATTGGTACTCACCATTGTAGAAACTGTGGAAACATGGAAGCCTGAAGAGGGTTGTAAGCCAGGCCAGGGGTCAGAGGGTTTTCGGCAGCCATGCCAGGGTTTCAGAGGTTGTTCATCAGCAATGCGAGAGGTCAGAGGGTGTTCGGCAGCAATACAAAAGGTCAGAGGGTGTTTAGCAGAGGGTGGTCTTTAGCCATTCCAGAGGGTCATTGTCAGACATGCCAGGGTTCAGAAGCCGGAAGGTCATCAAAGGGCAAAAACAAAAAGAAAATGTGCAGTGGGGAAAAAAAAAGGGGGGGGGGGAGGTCTCTAATAATGAAGGACTGTGTGGTATGCCCCAAAACAAGGTTTGAGGCAAAGTCCTGGTTTGGAGGGACACTGTGGGCAGTGGTACCGTGTGTCTCTTCTGATTCGGTGTTTCCTGCACACCTTGCACCGTTTCTGTGGGTACTTTTTGCATGTCGTTTCAGGGAGTGGCTCGGGAAAATGTTTTTCTTGGATTCGAATGATATCCTCAGAAGCATGTGGGTCTCTGGCAGGTTGGCCGGATTCTAAGACCAGGGAATCTATAACGTCCTCTGTGAATTCCAGATATGCGCCCCTATTGCCTGCTTTGTTATAGATGATAAATGCATTGTGTAGGGCCATCTGCATTAGGTAAAAAGCAAGTTTTTTGTACCACACCTTCCTTTTGCGATTTACACTGTAATAGGAAAGCTTTTGGTCGGCCAGGTCGACTGCCCCCATATATTTAGTGTACTCTGCGATAGCAACAGGCTTCACCACCACCTCTCTTCGAGATCTTACAGTTTTTGTTGCCTCTGTGTGAATGGTGGATAACACTCGGACGTCCCTTTTATCCCTGAATTTGAGTGCAAGGAGCTCATCACTGCGGTAGCTACACAACTCCCCCTTTTTCAGTGTCTTGTTCACAACTTCTTGTGGCAGGCCTTTTCGATTTGCTCGCACTGTACCACAGGCTGGGGTCTCTGCAGCAAACAAAAATTTAAAAAGGGGGATGCTGGAATAAAAATTGTCTACATATAAATGGTACCCCTGGTGCAACAATGGGTTGAGCAAATCGATGACTATTCGCTCCGTTGTAGTCATGTAGGGGGGGCATCCGGCAGGCTGGAGGAGGCTATCTTTGCCTTCATAAACACGAAATGAAAAAGTATAGGCAGTCCCACTCTCGCATAATTTGTACAATTTCATGCCATATCTGGCTCTTTTGCTGGGAATATATTGTTTTATCCCTAGCCTCCCATGGAAGGGGACTAGGGACTCGTCAACTGCTAGATGTTGGTCTGGAATATACACCTCTTGGAATCTGGTGTTCAGGTTATTTATTAGGGGCCTAATTTTAAATAAACGGTCGTGGGCTGGGTCCTCACGTGACACATGCTCGGTGTTGTTGGCAAAATGCATGCACCTTAGCAGCATTTCATAGCGCATTCTGGTCATTGCAGATGAATATAAAGGTGCAATGTGGATGGGCCTTTTTGACCAGTAATGGCGTAGCTGTGGTTTTTTTGTGATTCCCATGCTGAATGTGAGGCCCAAAAAAACTTTCATTTCTGCGACATTTGTGGGTTTCCACTTTCTAGCAATAAGTGAAGTGGGGCTGGCTGTTGTGACTTGTTGGGCATACTGATTGGTTTGTTCACAGATGTACTCGATCAGTGAATCGGACAGGAAAATTTGAAAAAAGTCAAGTGGCTTAAAATTTTCTGTGTCAATTTGTGTGCCACTTCTGCCTGTAAAAGCGGGTAGGTTAGGGGCCTCCATATTAGAAGGTGACCACTGTGGGTGACCAATTGCATATGGCACTTCGTGTCTTTGTGGCACCCTTGCTGATGTTGGCTGCCTTCGCCTGCTAACCCTCTGACCTCTCTGACTGCTGGTTCCAGCAGGTTCAGGTGTTGTTGGGTCTTCCAGTTCTGAACTGCTGTCGCTGCTTATGATAGCGTTTCTAGCCTGTGCTCCTCTTCTCCGCTGAGCTGGCGGTGGTACAGCATCATGTTCTGAACTTGAGTCCTCATCGCTGTCAGTCAGGGGCTCAGAATCAGAAATTGGAAGCCATTCCGTATCAGAGTCAGTATCCAACTCCTCTTCCTCACTACTCATCTGAAGAATGACGCACGCCTCTTCTACACTATACAATCTTTTTGCCATCTTTGCAGTATAGCTCAATATAGCACAGGCAGGTGAATAAATAAAACAGGGGGGTTTTTTTGTGGCGGGGGAAAGGGGGAGGGGTGGAAATAAGGCTGGGGGGAGTATATGCGTATATATAATATACGCAAGTGGCTGCCTTAAAAAAAAAAAACCCTGATCAATAGGGAAAAAAGCTCTGATCAATGAAAAAAGCTGGAGGAGAGGGGTGGGCTTGGTAATGGGAGGCAGAGGGTTAATGGGGGTGAAAGTAAGGCTGGGGGGAGTATATGCGTATATAATATACGCTAGTGTCCGCCTTAAAAAAAAAAAACCTTGATCAATAGGGAAAAAAGCCCTGATCAATGGGAAAAAAACCCTGATCAAGAAAAAAAGCTGGAGGAGAGGGGTGGGCTTGGTAATGGGAGGCAGAGGGTTAATGGGGGTGAAAGTAAGGCTGGGGGGAGTATGTGCGTATATAATATACGCTAGTGTCCGCCTTAAAAAAAAAAACCTGATCAATAGGGAAAAAGCCCTGATCAATGGGAAAAAACCCTGATCAATAAAAAAAAAGCTGGAGGAGAGGGGTGGGCTTGGTAATGGGAGACAGAGGGTTAATGGGTCTATTTAATAAAAAAAAGAAGATCCACAGAGTTCCACACTACTCACAGGCCTGCCAGTGCTTCTGTCACTTCAGATGAGCAGAACTGCTTATCTGAGGTGAAGTAGTAACAGTAAAGTAACTCTGTTACTTTATTTACAAATATTCTATGAATGACTATTGCCATTGGCCTATAGCAATAGTCATTCAGGCAATCAGGCTCTGTGATTGGTTGAAGGAACACCAGTTCCTTCTCATCAATCACTGGGCAGTCAGGGGGGCATTGTGCACGTGGGGGGGAGTGTTGTGCACGTGGGGGGGAGGACTTTATTTACTTTTTTATGATTGCTGAATGACTGAATGACAGTCATTCAAGCAATCTGAACACTCTGATTGGGGTCTAGGAACGTAACTTCCCAGTCCCCAATCACCGGACAGACAGCGGCAGACGGCGGGCAGCGTGCACGCGACCGTGCACGCGCACGATCGCTCGCGGCGGCGCGATTCCTTCTCAGCACATGGAGGACGCGGCCGGATATCCGGGTTATAGCCATTCATTCATTTAAATGAATGACTATAAGCAATCGGGCAATGTAATTAGGATTGGGAACGTGAGTTCCCATTACCTAATTACCGGGTGAACTGGCAGTGCGGGTGGCGTGCGCGGACGCGCGCACGAGTACGCGCAGCAGCAGGGGAAAGACAGATACGTATATCTACGCCCCTGAGGCTTAGATGAAGTATTTCAGGGGAGTAGATATACTGTATCAAAACCAATAAATGGTTAAGTACAGAAAATATATTTTTCTCTTGTCAAGAACCCCCTTCCCCCCAACAGCATTCCCACCACACGAAAAAACGCCTGGTCCTGCCCCCACAACAAAAACGCTACCCAATGCTATTTTTACTAAGGGAGAGCCCTGCCATCCACCAAGATCAACTGCAGGGGTCTCCCTTGGATTCCTTTGTCCAGAAATAGACCCAACAGCTGCTGCACTCTATTCACAGCTCCAGACACTTCAACCATATTCCATTGGGAACTGCACATGACTACCTGAAGGCAAGTTTACATTCTCATTTTGCATACCAAACCCAGCTGAGGGAACACTGACAGGGGAAACAGAGACAGGGGAACCACAAACTAGGGAGGAATTAGATACATTAGGAAAACCAACATGAGGATTCATATTTTGATTCACATAAGAAAAAAAGGAAAGATGGGAATATGAAGCATTCTGTTGCTGCATGCCCAATATAAGACACATTTTGCATATTATACTGCCACAAGATCCACCAGAGAAAACCTGGTATTGTCCTGGAAACTGTGCAATCATCTGGGAACCATTATTCCCAGTTTGTTGTAACCCATTTACCATTTGTATATTTTGCACATCTAGCGTGGGAAAACTGTTCACTGCTGGAACTGCTGTACAAAAAGATTCTCCAGTTCTTGCAGCCTCTATCCCACTTTGCTGTGAAAACAAAACTCCTGAAGATGTCTCCTGATTGTCCTGTAATATCACATTATCATTATCCGCTTTTCCAAACTCTTTCACATTCTTATCCGCATTTCCTTTTATCTGACCAAACCTTTGCTGATGCTTTAGCCCTTTTTCAAACATTCCGCCTTTTTCTTCCAAGTCTTTCAACAACACTTGTTTCTCTTCTATTTGTTTTCTGAGCTTAACCAGTTGTGGGTTACTGTTTAAAAAAGACGGTTTCCACGATTGGCCATATTTATTCACACGTTTCTTAAGTTCATACTGCAAACTTTTAAGAGTCTCTCTTGCCTTTTTTATGTCTTTATGCCATTCCACCACAGTACTCACTGTTTCACTGACTGTTGAACCACTGCCCCCAGCTTGATGAACCTCCATTATGGAGGACAGGGATGCCTTCACTGGCCCAGGCCCCCTAGAGCCTTCCAGCTCAGGGGAGCCCAAACACTTCAACAGAAGTCCTTCTCCCCTCTTATGCACACAGCCTTGACAGGGTCCTAGATCACAAGCAGGAATCCACTACAGCAACTGGAACTGCTGAAGCTCAGCCGGATAGGTCCTCTCTCCACCACAGCCACACACAGACTGACCTCCAGTGGCCGGGGTCAGCAGACAGCATAGGCCATGGCACCTAGCAGTGGTGCCACGGCTGTAATTAAACACCAGAAGGTTCCAGACAGCGGTCGTGAAGCCCACATTGGGCTTGATTCACTAACCGGCGCTAAGCTGGTTAGTGTGCCTTATCTGAGGTTAGTGTGCCTTATCTGAGTTAGTGTGCCTTATCTGAAGTTAGTGTGCCTTATCTGAGGTTAGTGTGCCTTATCTGAGGTTAGTGTGCCTTATCTGAGGTTAGTGTGCCTTATCTGAGTTAGTGTGCCTTATCTGAGGTTAGTGTGCCTTATCTGAGGTTAGTGTGCCTTATTTGAGGTTAGTGTGCCTTATCTGAGTTAGTGTGCCTTATCTGAGGTTAGTGTGCCTTATCTGAACTTAGTGCCCCTTAAGTAGCTTTGTGCACACTAAAAGATGCAGAAAGCTACATTGCGCACTGCTCAATAACATCGCACCCGCTATACTGTATATGATGCGACCTTGAGGTCGCATAGGATGCGACCTAAACTGTGCATCAGTGCACCGTTATCGTCGCATCCTATACGACCTTATGGTCGCATCATATACAGTATAGCGGGTGCGACGTTATCGTCACACCCCGCTCAAAGCTCGTAACGCTGTGCGCGGTGCAGTGCGCGATGTAGCTTTGTGCATCTTTTAGTGTGCACAAAGCTACTTAAGGGGCACTAAGTTCAGATAAGGCACACTAACCTCAGATAAGGCACACTAACCTCAGATAAGGCACACTACCTCAGATAAGGCACACTAACCTCAGATAAGGCACACTAACCTCAGATAAGGTTAGCGCTGTAGTTTGTGCCCACTAAGTGAAAAGGCACACTAACCGGCTTAGTGCCAGTTAGTGAATCAAGGCCATTGTGTCCAATACACAACTGGGACAACAGTTTTCAACCCAGGGACCTCATTTTTTTTGTTCAAGTACATAGCTATTTTTTGGGGCGTAATAGCTAGTGGTGCATGGCAGCAGTGCATATTTGTGTGGACCTTGGTGGTGGAAACACAGAGAGCAGGAGGTTAAATGCAGCAGCAGGAGAAGGAGAAACATGTGGCAGCAGCAGGCAGCATAGTGGGCCATAGCACCTAACAACCGTAAGGTTCCAGGAAGTGGTCGTACAGCTGCAGTTGAGCCCTCTCCACAACTTTGACAGAACAGTTTGCATCCCAGACACCTCAAAATATTATTTTTTTTGGTCAGTAGTAGCTATTTTGATGGTGTAATAGCAAGTGGCAGCAGCGCCTTATTCTGTGGACCCTGGCAGTGGGAGCACAGACAGCAGGAGGTAAAAGCAGCAGGAGGAAAAGGAGTAACATACACGTGGCTGCAGGCAGTATAGGCCATGGCACCTAGCAGTGGTACCACAGCACTCCAAAAAAAAGGCCTAATTAGCAGGAGACTGGTATTGAAGGTTAGTCAGAAAAAGAGATTCCCAGCCACCTCATGTCCCCCTCTCCCCGACAGAGGGGACCAGGAACTCGCCTTCAATCCAGGCCTGGTTAATTTTCAGGAATGTCAGTCTGTCCACAGACTTTGTGGGCAGACAAGAGTGCTTCTCTGTGACCACACCACCGGCCGCACTGAAGTACCTCTCGGACAGCAATCTGGAAGGGGGGCACAACAGGACTTCCAGGGCACACTGCGCCAGCTCTCTCCAGATCTCCAAGCGCTTGACCCAGTACTCCATGGGGTCCACAGGGGCCTGGGTGTTAAGCCCGCTGAAGGACCCCATGTAGTCTGCGACCATCTGGGTTAGTAGCTGGTTCTGACATAAAGAGGAGGATGCTGCTGCAGGTACCTCCTCTCTCAGAAGCTCTACTGTGTAGTCAGAGACAGCAGGCCTCCTGGGCACCTGCTTCTGCTGTTGATGCTGGCCCTGTCCAGCAGACAAACCATGGGCACCCACTCGCAGAGGGATGCCCGTTCCCGGCTCAACATGTTGGTTCCCTGCAGGAAGGGAGCCAAAACCAAGCACACCTGCTGCATGTGCCCACAATGTGCATTGGAGATGACCTGGAAGTTGGTAGTGGCAGAAACTGTCTCGTCCACGATGTAGTGGCTGACAGCCCTCCTCTGTTTAACCAGCCGCTCCAACATCGCCAGGGTGGAATTCCAGCGAGTTGGCACATCGATGACGAGCCGGTGTCATGGCAGGCCCTCACACTGCTGCAGGTCGGCCAAGGGCGCTGAGGCACCGGCGGAGCGGCGGAAATGAGGCACAATTTTCCTTGTTGCTTCCAACAGATCGTCCATCCCTGGGTAGGTGCGCAGGAACTTCTGCACCACCAGGTTCAGGACGGGGGCCAAACAGGGGACGTGAGTCAAGTGTCCCCTGGTGATGGCAGCCAGCAGGTTGGACGCATTGTCGGACACCACTAATCCGACTCTAAGGTCTCTGGAGGTCAGCCACCTCTGCTCCTGCTCCCTGAGGTTGGCCAGAACATTGGCTGCCGTCAGCTTTGCCTTCCCCAGGCTGACCATCTCCAGCAGCGATTGGCAGTGGTACTTCCTGTAGGTTCCAATGAAAGTCTGGATGGTGGATTCCTCTTTACAAAACATCTCTAGTTCATTCAGGTTTGATGGCTTTCGAGCATGGACAGCTCTCTTTAACTCACACCACAGATTTTCAATTATATTCAGGTCTGGGGACTGAGATGGTCATTCCAGAACATTGTACTTGTTCCTCTGCATGAATGCCTTAGTGGATTTTGAGCAGTGTAGAGGGTCATTGTCTTGTCGAAAAATTCAGCCCCGGCGCAGCTTCAGCTTTGTCACTGATTCCTGGATATTGGTCTCCAGAATCTGCTGATACTGAGTGGAATCCATGCGCCTCTAAACATTGATAAGATTCCCAGTCCCTGCACTGGCCCCACAGCCCCACAGCATGATGGAACCACCACCATATTTTACTGTAGGTAGCAGATGTTTTTCTTGGAATGCGGTGTTGTTTTTCCTTCATGCATAATGCCTCTTTTTATGCCCAAATAACTCAATTTTAGTTTCATCAGTCCACAGCACCTTATTCCAAAATGAAGCTGGCTTGTCCAAATGTGCTTTAGCATACCTCAAATGGCTCTGTTTGTGCTGTGGGTGGAGAAAAGGCTTCCCCTGCATCGCTCTCGCATACAGCATCTCCTTGTGTAAAGTGTGCCAACTGGTTGAACGATACACAGTGACTCCATCTGCAGCAAGATGATGTTGTAGGTCTTTGGTGCTGGTCTGTTGGTTGACTGTGACTGGTTTTTTTACCATTCGTCGCTTCTGTTTATCCGAGATTTGTCTTGGTCTGCCACTTCAAGCCTTCACTTGAACTGAGCCTGTGGTCTTCCATTTCCTCAATATGTTCCTAACTGTGCAAACAGACAGCTGAAATCTCTTAGACAGCTTTCTGTATCCTTCCCCTAAATCATGATGGTGAACAATCTTGTCTTCAGGTCATTTGAGAGTTGTTTTCAGACCCCCGTGTTGCTACTCTTCAGAGAAAGTTAAAATAGGAGGGAAACTTACAACTGACTACCTTATATACTCTTTTTCATAATTGGATTTACCTGTGTATATAAGTCAGGGGTCACTGGGCTTACCAAGCCAATTTTAGTTCTAATTAGGGATGATCGGAACCAGCAAATTCCGTTCTGCCGGAAATCACGGATTCCGTCAGTGATGAATTCCGTTGCTATGAAAATTCCACCGGATTTGTATTAAATTCTCTCTCTCTCTCCTCTTGTATCATCCATCATCTTGTAGGGAATTGCAGTTTTTCAAAAGCCAGCTTACATACCATGGCTGGGATTTTAACCCAGGTCTCAGTGTGTAGTAGGTATCTGACTTACCCCCTAGACCACCAACCACACTGCATGCTAAAGCCAGCCTAGCATGTACCATTATGATCAATCCAATAGAAAAAGTAGCGTGCTTAAAGGGTAACTTCAGCCTAAACAAACATACTGTCATTAAGTTACATTAGTTATGTTAATTAGAATAGATATGTAATATAATCTCTTACCCACCCCGTTTTAAAAGAACAGGCAAATGTTTGTGATTCATGGGGGCTGCCATCTTTGTCATGGGGGCAGCCATCTTTTTGGTTGAAAGGAGGTGACAGGGAGTAGGAGACACAGTTCCAACTGTCCTGTGTCCTGATCACCCCTCCCAGCTGCACGTGCTAGGCTTCAAATGTCAAATTCAAAATGTAAAAAAAAAAAAAATTGCACCAAAACAGCAGAACGAGAACAACAACATCCAAAAGCCAGCTTTCATACCTTGGTCCAGAATTGAACCCAGGTCTCAGTGTGTAGTAGGTATCTGACTTACCCCCTAGACCACCAACCACACTACATGCAAAAGCCAGCCTAGCATGTACCATTATGATCAATCCAATAGAAAAAGTAGCATGCTTAAGGATTTGTACTTTTTCAAAAGCCAGCTTACATACCTTGGCTGGGATTTGAACCCAGGTCTCAGTGTGTAGTAGGTATCTGACTTACCTCCTACACCACCAACCACACTACATGCTGAAGCCAGCCTAGCATGTACCATTATGATCAATCCAATAGAAAAAGTAGCATGCTTAAGAATTTGTACTTTTTCAAAAGCCAGCTTACATACCTTGGCCCGGAATTGAACCCAGGTCTCAGTGTGTAGTAGGTATCTGACTTACCCCCTAGACCACCAACCACATTACATGCTGAAGCCAGCCTAGCATGTACCATTAGCATGTAGATAGCATGAATCACAAATATTTGCCTGTTCTTTTAAAACGGGGTGGGTAAGAGATGATATTACCTATCTATTCTAATTAACATAACTAATGTAACTTAACCTCCTTGCCGGTCTAATTCCCCCCGCAAGGAGGCAGCGCAGCACTTTTTAAAAAAAAAATTTTTTTAAATCATGTAGCGAGCCGAGGGCTCGCTACATGATAGCCGCTGAGCAGCGGCAGCTCTTCAGCCACTCCGATCGCTTCCGGCGATCGGAGTAAGCAGGAAATCCCGTTCAGAACGGCGGAGAGCGGCGGCGATCGGAAGTTACAAGCAGCTAGCAAAGTGCTAGCTGCTTGTAACAAAAAAAAAAAAATATGCAAATCGGCCCAGCGGGGCCTGAGAAATCCTCCTTCGCAGGTTACCCCGAACTGAGTTCGGGATAACCGGCAAAGAGGTTAATAATAGCTTAACCCCTACTCCCTCTCCAATAGAAACTGATGCACAAAACCTGGACAAAACTGTCCTAGAAAATGTATTGCAAAATGATGATGTATTGCTGCAAGTTGATGAAAGTGTGACTGACCATCCATGTCGGGACCCTGAGCAGGTTGCTGAGGGGAGGGGGGAATGATTCCCCATCACAGGTTATGTTGGGCGAGGATGATGAGGAATCTTCCCCCTAATCTATGCTCCCTGACCTGGATGTGTCAAGAGGGACTTTCATTACTGCGCAGATGCGGGATACAACGCTATTCCATTCTAGAGAGCAGGTAACTGTGGTGAACGGAGTGTCCCAGGAACCTGGGGCTGAGGAGAGATTCCCTTATTTTTCAGTCAATGGGGATCTGTTGTATCGGTTTGCAAAAATTAGAGATGAAGTTGTTGAACAATTGCTAGTGCCTCAGTCCTTCCGGAGGATGGTGCTAGACTTAGCGCACAATAAAGCATTGGGAGGTCACCTGGGTGCTGAGAAAACGGAGGCGCGGATAACTGACAGGTTTTACTGGCCAGGATTAATGGCCGAAGTAAAGAAGTACTGCGCTTCCTGCCCAACCTGTCAGTTGACCGCGCCAATGTCCCGGTTTCGATGCCCTTTGGTGCCCTTGCCAATAATAGAGATTCCATTCGAGCGCATTGCTATGGATATAGTGGGACCCTTGGTAAAGTCTGCCAGGGGGCACCAATATATCCTGGTAATACTCCATTATGCCACTCGTTACCCTGAAGCATTTCCTTTGAGGAAACCGACGTCCAAAGCGATCGCCCGCCAATTGTTCAATATGTTCACTCGGACGGGTTTTCCCAAGGAAACCCTCATGGACCAGGGAACTGTTTATGTCTAAGGTCATGGCTGATGTGTGTAAACTGTTCCAGATTAATCCGATGAGAACCTCTCCAGACAGATGGACTGGTTGAGCGATTTAATAAAACACTAAAAATGATGTTAAAAAGAGTGGTACAAAAGGATGGAAAGGATTGGGATTGTTTGTTACCTGCTGTAATGTTTGCTGTCCGGGAAGTACCTCAGGCCTCCACAGGATTTTCTCCATTCGAACTAGTGTATGGGCGCAGACCTAGAGTGTTGCTTGACTTGGTAAAAGAAACCTGGGAAAGTGAGTCCAGTCCCCATAAAAGCGTGGTGGAACATGTTTCCCAGTTGCAAGAGTGCATTGCTAAGGTAATGCCCCTTGTCAAGGAACACCTACTGGCAGCGCGGTGATCCATTGCTCCACTCCACTAGTTTTGCTCTAATTTTGCATGCACTTGTGCTTATACAGTAAATCTGTCTCATTTTCTAGTACAGTATGTCCCATCTTCAACTAGTCAGTGTTCACATACCTGTGTGCTTCACACCTTCACTGAAGGCTGCTAAACACTCAGCAGAACTGTCATGTGCATGGTGTGCTTTGTTCTCTCTTCTTTCTAATGCGACCAGCAAAGCACTCCTCCTAATATATCCCTATGGATACATTCACACTGCAGCGAATCGCAAATGCGCTGCATGCAGCGTTTTGGGGGCGATTGTGCTGTGATTCTTGTTCTATTGAGCAGGAATCACAAGCGCAAATCGTGAGATTTCACTCACCGAATCACAATCATGGACACAAACGTGATCGCCAAGAAAAGGAAAAGAGAACAATCGAGAGCCCCCAATAGTGTATTATTGTAGATCAATTGGCATAAATAACAATCAGAATAAATTATACTCACAAGTCTGGGTTGCCGAGATCAGGCAACCACTTGTATCACAGACGGGGAGATTAGGCCTTTCCCCGCTCAGGCTAAGAAGTCGCTCTCTGTGAAGAAGGAAAGGGTGTCCACACCCATCCACCAGGTGGATAACAGCCTAAGTGAAAAAACAGAGGCGCCAATAGAATAAAAAATGATGCCAAATTAAAAACAATAAAATTGTGGGTGGCAATGGTGGACTTGCCCACCCTACAAAAAGCCAAAGACCACTTTATGTGGTAAAATAAATGTGTTCAATTTAGTACTCCAAATAAACAACAACAGTTTGCAACGCGTTTCTCGGGACACAAGCCCGCTTCCTCAGGCAAAACACTTACAAGCAGGAGCAACTGAAAAAAGAAACAAACACATACAACAAGGGGTACATAAAAGTTCAATAACAAAAACAGAATCGAACAAGAAACAAATATATATATGCGCAACAATCTAAAATCAGAATGATTGCACATAAAAAGTGGTGATCTCAAAAAACAACAATTGGAATCACCAATATCCCAAAAATTAATAAATGGTCCATATAGGCTAGTCTGTTATTAATCCCCAAATGAGGGATTTATTTGAAATCTTTTATTTATATTCTCATAGAGCTTGATACTCAATTTCCAATCAATTGATCAATTAATGATCACAAATTAAAATTAAAATTACTTAAATTTAGCCGAATCCTTCTGTTTGACTGATACACAGACCATTCAAATGCATCTGGATGGTAACATTTTAGACTGTATGATGCTCCACAATTCAAAGGATATAATGTATAACACAATCACATAAAAATATATAATAATATATAAATGCCCTATTTCCGTTGTCCATAGATAATAAGCATGCTGCACATTTGACTATAGATAATATATGGCATAAAATAAGCATGCTGCACATTTGACTATAGATAATATATGGCATAAAATTAGTATAATACCAAAATTGTATAAAATTAATAATAATATTAATGATAATCAAACAAAACTGCCAAGCTATAATCATAGGTAATAGCCGCTGGACGACTATCTCCAAAATGACAGTTAGCAGCATATAAGATATGTGATGATGAAACAGCAGTACATAGGAAGTAAATCAATCCAGCGGAATTGAAATAAAAACACGCATAAAACTCATTTCACATGCCTATGGGAAGAGAGAGTAAACTTATTTTCTATATATATGCTACGCTGTAATCAATAGTGATAGTAGCAGCTGAGCAAGTATCCAAAATGTAATTGATACTAGTAGTAGTAGTAGTAGTAGCTGTTTGGTATGAAATGATAAAATGACAGCATATGGGATGTGAATAAAATGACATGACTTACCCAGGCAGTGATCTGTACTGGCTGTCCCTCTGTCCCGAACGGACGCCACACCAGCTTCTATATACCCTCTTGGGGTTGATTGAGCAGCGGCGGCAGAGAGTGGGCGGAGTCTGCTGTATGCGGAAGTAGACGCTAGTCGCCGTCCACTACTTAGCTACTGGCCTCCGGCGGAACTGCGTCATTTCAGAGCATATGTCCTGTGTGGCCATATTTGTTAGGGCTGTTACTGGGCGGAAATACGTAGTATATGTGGGCTGAGTGCCCCAACGGCATATTATTGTAGCCCAAAAACATTAGGTATTGTGCGTTGGAGGGGGAGCGCAAATGAGCACTCTTAATGTTAAACAGAAAAAAACAAAACATTAAAAGTAATAATAAAATGGCAATAGAGATAAAAGGATAATAATAATAATAAAAAAATGATATGTTTTCCAGATCTTGTTATAGATCTGGGATTTCCATGTAGATATATTTAGTACATTTTTACCCCATCTAGTGGTCAAAAACCATATTACTTCTGTGTGTAAACATGGTACATTATACTACTTTTTCTACACCACCTGTTTTTCTCATATGTATTTGGGTCCCAATTGGTGGTGAGTAGTATTGAATTTTTTTTACACTGTAGTCACTATGGCTTATATATTATATATCCCTAACCACCAGAAGGTATCAGATAATAATTAAAAATATCAGATAATGATGAGAGAAATGATGAGAAAAGAAGGGGGGGGGGGAAGGAGGGGGGGAAGGTAGATGTATTGTAGTGGCAGTGCTGTTATTATATAAAGGAAATAAAATAAATAAAAAAATAAAAAGAGAGCGACTGTTAATAGTCCAAAATGAGACCTAAGGTACAAAAGGTATAGGTGGGTGTTTCTACACTCGCCACCTGTAACTAAAAATTCTAGAATGTTTTTTCTAATTGTTCATTCAAGCCCAAAGATACCAGGGTTTTCAAAGTTTGAATCCAGAACATCTCCCTATTTTTCAGTGTCTGGATCGCATTTGGTGTTAGGGGATTGATGTGTTCTAGAGCTGTGAATGAAACCATTGTCACATTTCTACTGTGAGCTTGATCAAAATGTCTAGATAGACTAAACCGAAAGGATGAATTTCATTGAACAACGAAATACACACAGAAGTGACCTCCTTGCAGTGTTCAAAAAACCCACTATACCTGATATTCCGAGGAAACCACAGGACTCTCAAACCATCAACAATGAGACTCAGGTTGACCTCAAACCCATATTTCAAAAATTGGAGAACGCTCTAAAAGATGAATTTTTTCATCAGGCTGACATCTCTATGCAACAGACCTATATAGAGGAGAAGATTTCTCCAGACGGGATAAGGGTAAAAACACTTTCAGCCTTCCCGAAGGACACTGTCTTCACGGAAGATTGGTATCAATATCTGGAATCCTGCTCAGAAGGCATGATGACTAGAATTATTAACAAACGCACCTCCCTAATAGAGGAGATACAGCCAGTCATAAAAGAATGTAGGAAAACCCTAGTCCCCCACACTGGGAGTGTGAAATACCAAGCCCTCATGTCAAATATGATCACTAGAGTGAGAAAATTTGAACACCACACCACAGATAACAAACTTGGGAAACTAAATAGAGATAGACTGGCATATGCCGAGCACAGAAAAAGAGAAAGAAAACCGAGGGCCCCTATACCACTTCCCAAGCATCCAGACCCTTCTAGGTATTCCACAGAAGATGACACCCCCAAGCCCATACCAATGAATATTCCTCCATATATATACCCGGGGTCATATCTTCCAACATCCCACAGCTAATGAAACTACATATCCCACCACCACCCTTCTTGTACCCAAATTTTCCTCCACCTCCCATTATACAGAACAACACAAACACAGTGGGAACTACTTCCATACCCACATCACAAAGTTGTATCAACGTTGATCAACCTCCGAAAGAACACCATCCAGCACAGGTGTCAGATATATTTTCAAATACTCAGACTCCTACATTAAGTGAAAAGAAAACTCACCCAACACATGCAACTAACACATTCTTACCGGAGTCACACAAATTTGTTTTCTCCAAAGTACCAGCCCCAAAAAAACACTCTTCTATGCAGTTCAAAACTCTGACTGACAAATCACAATCTATCCACAATTGTCCCAAAGACAAACAAAAGTTACCTCATACCCCACCGGTCAAACAAAAGACGCAGTCCATCGTGGGTTTGTTGAATTCACCGAAGTACACCTTCATGAAAGGACCACCACCTCCCACCTTATTTAGACATACAGTCAATCCACCTATTAGGGTCACTACGGTCCATAGCACTGTGCCAACCCAACCTATTGACACAACACTGAATCCCTCTGAAGCAGAGAAGATAAAAATCACGAATACAGAATCCTCTCCAACAGAAATAAATGCCTACTCGGAGATGAGTACACCAGATCCAAGCACTGAGATAGGGAGGAACCCTACTACAACAATCCATAATTCCCTCACCAATGCCCATCAATATCAAGTGGAGATAGGAGATGACCTCACACAGTTGAGCACTTACAGCACCCAAGATAGTACCCCCTCTTCATCCCAAGCTGATGTTTTACATACATACTTACATACATGAACCATTATTACCCAATCACAACCATCCATCATCAGAGAGTTCGAGTGAACACTCAGAATCTTTTTTAGACCTCTATGTAACTATGTAACCTCCCACTCACCCTCACCACCCACCCGCCAGATTCGTTACACAAACAACTTCCCAGCCCGAAATCATCACGGATGATCTTACAGCCCAAAAGCATCCGCAAACGTCCATATCAAAACACAGAAAACGAGGGTCAAGAGGTAGGGGCGGAAGAAAAAAACAAAAACAAAAGTTTGCTTTCCTAAAACAGAAAGAATTTACGATAATTCAGGTTGGAGTGAGCTTGAGAAGTCTCCCAGAGCAACACTGCTGAATATATGCAAATTAACCATTGTACCCTTAGAAGCTAAACACACCTCCAGAACCGCTGGAATGCAATGATGTGTCAGCTTGTTAATTTGTACAGAGCCATAATAATCCAACATGCATACAGACTGTTTCGGATTGTTTGATCCTCATCAGTGCATGGCATGGATTAATTTGGCTCTATGGAGTAGGGCTTGTAAATCCGAGAGGCACAGACTAACCAGCAAGCTCATGGTGACCCAGAACTCATTGGAGTGTGTAAGGGACTACAATGGTCCTAAAAGCCCCCTTACTAAGATGTTAAGAAAAACACAAGTTTGCTTTCCTAAAACAGAAAGAATTTGCGATAATTCAGGTTGGAGTGAGCTTGAGAAGTCTCCCAGAGCAACACTGCTGAATATATGCAAATTAACCATTGAACCCTTAGAAGCTAAACACACCTCCAGAACCACTGGAATGCAATGATGTGTCAGCTTGTTAATTTGTACAGAGCCATAATAATCCAACATGCATACAGACTGTTTCGGATTGTTTGATCCTCATCAGTGCATGGCATGGATTAATTTGGCTCTATGGAGTAGGGCTTGTAAATCCGAGAGGCACAGACTAACCAGCAAGCCCATGGTGACCCAGAACTCATTGGAGTGTGTAAGGGACTACAATGGTCCTAAAAGCCCCCTTACTAAGATGTTAAGAAAAACACAAGTTTGCTTTCCTAAAACAGAAAGAATTTGCGATAATTCAGGTTGGAGTGAGCTTGAGAAGTCTCCCAGAGCAACACTGCTGAATATATGCAAATTAACCATTGTACCCTTAGAAGCTTAACACACCTCCAGAACCGCTGGAATGCAATGATGTGTCAGCTTGTTAATTTGTACAGAGCCATAATAATCCAACATGCATACAGAAAATCCAACATGCATACAAGAAAAAAGGAACAGAACCTAACTTCACCCATGGACAAGGGCATCAAATCCATTTTCAACTTATCTAATTATGTACTCAAAGAAAATGAGACGAAATTATTAAGTAAAGGTTTATCTTTTTGCCCTACAAACACAGCTCAACACAGTGAATTATACACAGACCTTAACGCTTTTGTCCGTAAGCTCACTTTAAAGAGGCATTTCGCACTAAAGAAAATTGACAAAACTAGAACACTCATTGTGACCCAAGATGACAATATACCCACTATTACATTGAATGAACAGGAAATGCAACTGGAAAAATGCATAGTGACTTCCTTAAAGGGTCGTTCTAGATTTTACCCTACAGCCTCTAAAGGCAATTTTATAGAAACTTTTTATGCACTAGCATTGGAGGACTTACAAAAATTATGTCACGAAAACCTAGAATTTCCCTTCAATCTGACACCATCTGAGAAAATTGCCCTTAAAAATCTTAAAAACAATACAGATCTGGTCATCAAGCCTGCTGATAAGGGGGGCGGGATAGTGATACTCAACAAAGTAGATTATATTGAGGAATCAAACCGCCTTCTTCGAGACCCCGCCAGCTATTGTATATTACCCTCTGACCCTACTATTGTATACCACACGGCACTTAAGACCTTCATTAAAGCGGAATATAACCCTGCATGTCAACTTTGCTCTAAAACATTATTTACAGTATATTATATGCAACCAGCATTTTTTTTTTACTAGACCAGCATTGGAAGGGTTACACAGGGCTTTAAAGTTCCTGGAGATTTCTGCAGACGCATCCAAACCTGAAATAGATACGTTTTGTTTACATAATGTATCTAAGTGTTGAATGTGACTCATCTCTCTGACTGAGCTGGAGGACAGCCAAAGTGTGTAACATTCAACACTTACATACATTTATGTAAACAAAATGTAACTATCTGAGCTTCAGATGCGTCTGCAGAAATCTCCAGGAACTTTAAAGCCCTGTGTAACCCTTCAATGCTGGTCTAGTAAAAAAAAAATGCTGGTTGCATATAATATACTGTAAATAATGTTTTAGAGCAAAGTTGAAATGCAGGGTTATATTCCGCTTTAACACTGCTATGATGGAGGGTCTGATTACCAAAAATGAAAAAAACTTCATATTGATCGAAAATCCCACTACCCCATTCTTCTACCAACTGACCAAAATGCATAAGAATCTACAACACCCTCCGGGAAGACCTATAATATCTGGCACTAACTCCATTACCAGTAACTTATCTAAGTATGTGGACCAACATTTACAAAAATATGTACGTAAACTAGAATCGTATACAAGAGATTCCCAACACCTTATAGACATACTTAGAGATCACGACTGGAAACCTGATTACACATGGTTGACGTGTGACGTATCAGCCCTATATACTAACATCTCACATGAGTTTGGAACCGAAGCTACACAATTCTACTACAATCCGACCCGGACATGCCACTTAAACAAAAACGTTTTCTGTTACAATGTGTACAATTTATACTAACACACAATTACTTTTCTTTTATGGATACCATTTACCAACAAATAGGAGGCAGAGCCATGGGCAGTAGCTTTGCGCCCAGCTATGCTAACTTAGCCATGGGATTACTAGAAACCATCTATATCTACAATAACAACCCATTTCGAGATCATATTGTGCTGTACAAACGGTACATTGATGATCTGGTTTTCATTTGGCAGGGCGATACGTCACTAATTTCGTCCTGCCTTAACTATCTGAATTCAAATAGAGCCAAGCTATCTTTCACTTCACAATCTAGTAACACATCTCTGGAATTTTTGGACCTTATCTTGTTTCATAACGGAGGTAAAATAAAAACTAAAACTTTTTTCAAACAAGTTGATTCAAACAGCTATATTCATTTTGACAGCTTTCATTACAAACCATGGACAATCAATACTCCATATAACCAATTCAAACGTATACATAAAAACTGTACGGACATACAGGATTATGAAACACAATCCAAAATTCTAGTTAAAAAATTCAGAGAAAGAAAATACCCCAAAAAACTGGTACAAAACGCCAAATTTAGGGCAGAACATCCCCACACATCCTCCAGAGCTCACACAACCACATCACCAAACAATTCAGAAACTACATTACGATTTATTACCAAATATAATGCACAACACACAATTATTAAAAATATCCTAACCCATAGATGGGAAATCCTACAACAGGATCCATACCTACGTGATTGCATCCCCAACAAACCGATTATGACATTTCGTAGAGCACCTAACCTTCGTAATTTACTGGCACCCAGTAAAATCAGGGTAGCCTCTAAGATTCCAACTCTACCAGCAGGCTCCTGTGCATGCAACAAAACACGTTGTCTAGCCTGCACATTTATAACAAACACGGATCAACTGGTAGCAACGGATCAACTGGTAGCAAGTAACAAGATGTCCTAGCCAATCCAAAAACATATAGACTGTGACTCAAGAATGGTGATTTATGTGGCCACCTGTCCTTGTGAGTTACAATATGTAGGACGTACTAGTCAACAATTACGTGACAGAATCGGACAGCACAGACGAAACATTTTAAAGGGCTTTGCCACACACAATCTATCTAGACATTTTGATCAAGCTCACAGTAGAAATGTGACAATGGTTTCATTCACAGCACCAAATGCGATCCAGACACTGAAAAATAGGGAGATGTTCTGGATTCAAACTTTGAAAACCCTGGTACCTTTGGGTTTGAATGAACAATTAGAAAAAACATTCTAGAATTTTTAGTTACAGGTGGCGAGTGTAGAAACACCCACCTATACCTTTTGTACCTTAGGATATATGGCGACAAAGTGGGAGAAAGCGTGTGGATTATGAAAAGTGGCCAGCCGACCGTAGAATTGATCTCACCTCAGTGTAGTGCTGGTTAGCCCATATGGGTGTCCCAGCTCACAGGCTTTGTCCCTTTGAGCCAGGGACCAGGCTCCTGGCAACCGGGATTCCTTTGTTCCTCTCCTCTCGCAGCTGTGGATAGCACCACTCGCCTTGCAGTCACCAGCGTTCTGCACAATGCAGGTGCTCAGTGGCCATGGCGGGCGCCAATTGTATTTGTCTGAAGAAGAAGGGGCGGCTTTATCCCTTTCGAAACGCGTTACAATAAACAGATCTTTACATTACACGGCTTCCCCGTGTATTGTTGTTTGCACAGACTTGCACCTCACCCCTGCCAACTCCATTATACACTACCAGCTAACAAGCGCCCGCAGAGTGCAGGTAACGCTTGTGCTGGAAGGTGGAAGACAGCTTGCACACCGATCCCTCTACAAAAGGGAATATACTCATACAATTGGCGCCCGCCATGGCCACTGAGCACCTGCATTGTGCAGAACGCTGGTGACTGCAAGGCGAGTGGTGCTATCCACAGCTGCGAGAGCAGAGGAACAAAGGAATCCCGGTTGCCAGGAGCCTGGTCCCTGGCTCAAAGGGACAAAGCCTGCGAGCTGGGACACCCATATGGGCTAACCAGCACTACACTGAGGTGAGATCATTCTACGGTCGGCTGGCCACTTTTCATACTCCACACACTGAGTGCGCTTTCTCCCACTTTGTCTCCATATATCCTAGCCGTCCTGCACGGAAATTGAGAGCTGCACCAACTATACACAGCACAACTCTGATCGCTCCTCCGGAACCTCCGGAAGTTCAATCTATTTTGTACCTTAGGTCTCATTTTGGACTATTAACAGTCGCTCTCTTTTTATTTTTTTATTTATTTTATTTCCTTTATATAATAACAGCACTACAATACATCTACCTTCCCCCCTCCTTCCCTCCCCCTTCTTTTCTCATTATTTCTCTCATCATTATCTGATATTTTTAATTATTATCTGATACCTTCTGATGGTTAGGGATATATAATATATAAGCCATAGTGACTACAGTGTAAAAAATGTTCAATACTACTCACCACCAATTGGGGCCCAAATACATATGAGAAAAACAGGTGGTGTAGAAAAAGTAGTATAATTTACCATGTTTACACACAGAAGTAAAATGGTTTTTGACCACTAGATGGGGTAAAAATGTACAAAATATATCTACATGGAAATCCCAGATCTATAACAAGATCCGGAAAACATATCATTTTTTTATTATTATTATTATCCTTTTATCTCTATTGACATTTTATTATTACTTTTAATGTTTTGTTTTTTTCTATTTAACATTAAGAGTGCTCATTTGCGCTCCCCCTCCAACGCACAATACCTAATGTTTTTGGGCTACAATAATATGCCGTTGGGGCACTCAGCCCACATATACTATGTATTTCCGCCCAGTAACAGCCCTAACAAATATGGCCACACAGGACATATGCCCTGAAATGACGCAGTTCCGCCGGAGGCCAGTAGCTAAGTACTGGACGGCGACTAGCGTCTACTTCCGCATACAGCGGACTCCGCCCACTCTCAGCCGCCGCTGCTCAATCAACCCCAAGAGGGTATATAGAAGCTGGCGTGGCGTCCGTTCGGGACAGAGGCACCACGCCAGTACAGATCACTGCCTGGGTAAGTCATGTAATTTTATTCACATCCCATATGCTGTCATTTTATCATTTCATACCACACAGCTACTACTACTAGTATCAATTACATTTTGGATACTTGCTCAGCTGCTACTATCACTATTGATTACAGCGTAGCATATATATAGAAAATAAGTTTACGCTCTCTTCCCATAGGCATGTGAAATGAGTTTTATGTGTGTTTTTATTTCAATTCCGCTGGATTGATTTACTTCCTATGTACTGCTGTTTCATCATCACATATCTTATATGCTGCTAACTGTCATTTTGGGAATAGTCATCCAGCGGCTATTACCTATGATTATAGCTTGGCAGTTTTGTTTGATTATCATTAATATTATTATTAATTTTATACAATTTTGGTATTCTTACTAATTTCATGCCATATATTATCTATAGTCAAATGTGCAGCATGCTTATTTTATGCCTTATATTATCTATAGTCAAATGTGCAGCATGCTTATTATCTATGGACAAAGGAAATAGGGTATTTATATATTATTATATATTTTTATGTGACATACTGTATATCCTTTGAATTGTGGAGCATCATACAGTTTAAAATTTTACCATCCAGATGCATTTGACTGGTCTGTGTATCAGTCAAACAGAAGGATTCGGCTAAATTTAAGTAATTTTAATTT
Organism: Hyperolius riggenbachi; assembly: GCF_040937935.1. Taxonomy (NCBI): domain Eukaryota; kingdom Metazoa; phylum Chordata; class Amphibia; order Anura; family Hyperoliidae; genus Hyperolius; species Hyperolius riggenbachi. The sequence goes on from NC_090654.1 coordinate 148,184,365, forward strand.
TAATTTGTGATCATTAATTGATCAATTGATTGGAAATTGAGTATCAAGCTCTATGAGAATATAAATAAAAGATTTCAAATAAATCCCTCATTTGGGGATTAATAACAGACTAGCCTATATGGACCAATTATTAATTTTTGGGATATTGGTGATTCCAATTGTTGTTCTTTTGAGATCACCACTTTTTATGTGCAATCATTCTGATTTTAGATTGTTGCGCATATATATATTTGTTTCTTGATTGACTCTGTTTTTGTTATTGAACTTTTATGGACCCCTTGTTGTATGTGTTTGTTTCTTTTTTCAGTTGCTCCTGCTTGTAAGTGTTTTGCCTGAGGAAGCGGGCTTGTGTCCCGAGAAACGCGTTGCAAACTGTTGTTGTTTATTTGGAGTACTAAATTGAATAAATTTATTTTACCACATAAAGTGGTCTTTGGCTTTTTGTAGGGTGGGCAAGTCCACCATTGCCACCCACAATTTTATTGTTTTTAATTTGGCATCATTTTTTATTCTATTGGCGCCTCTGTTTTTTCACTTACGCTGTGATCGCCAAGAAGCGCTGAGTGTGAACCAGCCCTAAAAAAAGACCTCTAATATTGAGAGCTAAGCAGCATTCAAGTCGGCAAATTTGATAATCAACAGTTACAGAGAAGTACTCTAGCTTTCACAAACTACATCTGACTCAACCTGCAGAACTTTCTTCACCACCCACAACCCGATTACAAAAAAAAAATGTGGCTTACCCAAACTCAACCACATTTTTGGAAAACCCAATGGAGGTCTCCAAAATATATATATATATACAGTGGGTTGCAAAAGTATTCGGCCTCCTTGAAGTTTTCCACATTTTGTCATATTACTGCCACAAACATGAATCAATTTAATTGGAATTCCACATGAAAGACCAACTCAAAGTGGTGTACACATGTGAAGTGGAACGGAAATCATACATGATTCCAAACATTTTTTACAAATAAATAACTGCAAAGTGGTGTGTGCATAATTATTCGGCCCCCTTTGATCTGAGTGCAGTCAGTTGCCTATAGACATTGTCTGATGAGTGCTAATGACTAAATAGAGTGCACCTGTGTGTAATCTAATGTCAGCACAAATACAGCTGCTCTGTGAGGGCCTTAGAGGTTGTCTAAGAGAATATTGGGAGCAACAACACCGTGAAGTCCAAAGAGCACAGAAGACAGGTCAGGGATCAAGTTATTGAGAAATTTAAAGCAGGCTTAGGCTACAAAAAGATTTCCAAAGCCTTGAACATCCCACGGAGCACTGTTCAAGCGATCATTCAGAAATGGAAGGAGTATGGCACAACTGTAAACCTACCAAGACAAGGCCATCCACCTAAACTCACAGGTCGAACAAGGAGAGCGCTGATCAGAAATGCAGTCAAGAGGCCCATGGTGACTCTGGACGAGCTGCAGAGATCTACAGCTCAGGTGGGGGAATCTGTCCATAGGACAACTATTAGTCACGCACTGTACAAAGTTGGCCTTTATGGAAGAGTGGCAGGAAGAAAGGCATTGTTAACAGAAAGCATAAGAAGTCCTGTTTGCAGTTTGCCACAAGCCATGTGGGGGACAGAGCAACCATGTGGAAGAAGGTGCTCTGGTCAGATGAGACCAAAATAGAACTTTTTGGCCAAAATGCAAAACGCTATGTGAGGCGGAGAACTAACACTGCACATCACTCTGAACACACCATCCCCACTGTCAAATATGGTGGTGGCAGCATCATGCTCGGGGGGTGCATCTCTTCAGCAGAGACAGGGAAGCTGGTCAGAGTTGATGGGAAGATGGATGGAGCCAAATACAGGGCAAACTTGGAAGAAAACCTCTTGGAGACTGCAAAAGACTTGAGACTGGAGCGGAGGTTCACCTTCCAGCAGGACAATGACCCTAAACATAAAGCCAGGGCAACAATGGAATGGTTTAAAACAAAACATATCTATGTGTTAGAAGGGCCCAGTCAAAGTCCAGATCTAAATCCAATCAAGAATCTGTGGCAAGATCTGAAAACAGCTGTTCACAAATGCTGTCCATCTAATCTGACTGAGCTGGAGCTGTTTTGCAAAGAAGAATGGGCAAGGATTTCAGTCTCTAGATGTGCAAAGCTGGTAGAGACCTACCCTAAAAGACTGGCAGCTGTAATTGCAGCAAAAGGTGGTTCTACAAAGTATTGACTCAGGGGGCCGAATAATTACGCACACTCCACTTTGCAGTTATTTATTTGTAAAAAATGTTTGGAATGATGTATGATTTTCGATCCACTTCTCACATGTACACCACTTTGTATTGGTCTTTCACGTGGAATTCCAATAAAATTGATGCATGTTTGTGGCAGTAATGTGACAAAGAGCTTTATTCACAAAGCGGTGATAACTCAGTTATCACGCCTAAAAGACTTTAGGCATGATAAGCTTTGCACCGCTGAGTTAGCACCGCTTTGTGCTCTTTATCGCGCGCAAAGTCCCACGCGCAATCGCGCAATTCCGCGCGTAGCGCCCATAGGGTTTAATGGGCGCATCGCACGCACTACACCGCACGCGCAAAACTTTGCATGCGGGAGATTTGCGCGAGTTTCATTTTATCACGCCTAAACTGAGTTAAGGCGTGATAAAGGGCTTTTCACAGGCGTGCAAACACTTTGCACCGCTTTGTGAATCAGGCCCAAAATGTGGAAAACTTCAAGGGGGCTGAATACTTTTGCAACCCACTATATATGTGTGTGTGTGTGTGTGTGTGTGTGTGTGTGTGTGTACAGAGGGGCTGCAGCACACAACAGGAAAACAGTGACAGGGGCTCTTGGTTACGCTTTAACGTGCTTAAGCTCACCAACTGCGGCAAAGTGTCCCCAATCTAGTGAGTCCTACTCTACCATGCAAAATGCCAGTTTTTATAAGCAGTCTAGTGGGAACTAATCCAAAAACCCAAAAGTCAACTAGATGGAAAAAAAGGAAATTAAAAACACCTCACCCTTCACTAGCTACCAAACGAACTCTCTGAACATGTGCAATGCACTCGTTTATATACTTAAAGCGGTTTAACACCCAGCATTACAACTTTGCTTTAAAAGATTGTTTACAGCTTACAAACTATTATGCCAGATTTTTTTTTTAAGCAGAAATTCACTGAATGGGTTAAACATGACATTTTAGTGTTGGATTTAACTAGGAATCCGCATCCGTTCTTATCTGTAGTTACAAAATGTATCTTTATTTGAAATACAAATAGACCTTTGAAAAGCCTGCTGGGGAAGCCCTCTTTGTTCTCTCAGAGCAGTGTTTGTTTGTTACATTGTAGATAGATACATTTGTAACTAAACAAGCAAGCACGAGGAGCATTTCTAGCTAAATGCAGCACTAAAATGTCATGTTTAATCCATTCAGTGAATTTCTGCTAAAAAAAAAACTGGCATAATAGTTTATAAGCTGTAAGCAATCTTTTAAAGCAAAGTTGAAATGCTGGGTGTTAGACCACTTTAACTGTGCTAGAGGTGGGCGTGGTCATGCAGGCATAGAATTGCATAAAAAAATTTGGTTTGTGCTGCTCATCCCTTGGTAATGAATATATATATATATATATATATATATATACACACACACACACACACACACACACGTTTTGATTTAGTAATTATTCTTTATTTAATACATGTCGGCACTTCTTTACACCTCTTCACTAATCAGTAATATTATGTTGTAGGAGGTATATGAAATTGTGAATCGTGCTCTGGAGCGGTATAGTGAGGACCGAATAGGACTGGTGGATTATGCATTAGAGTCATCAGGTTTGTCTTTATTTACTTTACTTTTTCATAATAAAAACACTAAGAAAATGAATGTAATTTGTTCATTTGTTTACCTTTTATGGCTGCTTTATTGCAGGAGCTAGTGTTGTAAACACGAGGTGCTCTGAAACCTTTGAAACCAAAACTGCCCTACTGAGTCTGTTTGGGGTCCCATTATGGTACCAGTCGCAGTCACCTCGAGTTATCCTTCAGGTAAAGCCAGTGTTACAAAACAATATTAACTTGCAATTTTGGTCATACTAAATTGCTTTTATTTGCTTATAGCAAATCTGAAGCAAAAATAAATTATGAGATAATGAATTTTATGTGTAGTACGGATAATAAATAGAAGAGTAGTAAAGAAAAGAGCATCATATTTTTATTTTCATTTATATAGCTTCATTTATAACATTGCCTTAGACTGTCATGAGACTCTTTTCTTTGCTACTACTGATTATCCATACTACACATACAATTCATTATCTCACAAGTTTATTTTTGCTTCAGATTTGCTTGAAAGTGGAATTGAACTCTTGCACAGGACAGAGAGAAATGTATTTAGAGATGTTTGTTTTGTATGTCTCAGAGCTTCAGAGCTTACTCCAACCTGAATAATCACAAATACCTTCGGTTTTAAAATGGTAAACTTCTGTTTTGAAGAACTGTTTAAAGAGGAACTTCAGCCTAAACAAATATACTGTCATTAAGTTTCATTGGTCATGTTAATTAAAATCGATAGGTAATATAATCTCTTACCCACCCTGTTTTAAAAGAAAAGGCAAATGTTTATGATTTCATGGGGGCAGCCGTCTTTTTGGTTGAAAGGAGGTGACAGGGAGCATGAGACACAGTTCCAACTGTCCTGTGTCGTGATCTCTCCTCCCAGCTGCGTGCACTAGGTTTCAAATCTCAAATTCAAAATAAAAAAACAACAAAATTTGCGCCAAAACAGCAGCATGAGAACAACTACATCAGAAATACCATCATGCTTTGAACAGCATCAAGGGAAAATGCCTGGGCAGTTTTCTTTGATAGGGCGGAGCTTAGCTTCTGTGCAGTTACAAATGAGGCTTGGGTAAGAAAAACAAAGTTCTGATGCTGTGAAACTGTTAAAGAAACACCAAGCCTTTTCAGTGCTCCTGAGTAGATTTTTAGTCTGGAGGTTCACTTTAAGAACTTTATCTGTGCACAGTGTTGAAATGCATACCAATCAACTACCTATCATTTATCATGGATTCAGTGATGTGTTTTCTTCTCAGGCTGTTGATGTTCTTCCTCCACATTGATCTTATGATTCTCCCATAGATTTACTTTCTGGAACTATGCCATCTAGAGATCGTCTGTATAATCTCTCTGGGCCTGAAAATATGGCTATGAGTAATTACATAAGTGAGAGCCTAGACAAAGGTTTTTATACAAACGTCTATGTCTCCTGTTGGGGCTGGTTCCTTTTTTTGTGGAGAAAAAGATGGTTATCTCAGACCCTGTATTGATTATAGGGGTTAAACAAGATAACCATCAATATTCAGCTAATATTTCCGCTGTGGCCTCAACCACATGACTTGAAAACTTTACAATGATGGCTTGGTTTTGCCAGTTTTTATCATTTTATCAAGTTTTTAAGGAGATATTTGACCAAAGTTGTTGCCCTTACTGACCTCGCGAAAAAACAAACCAATCCATCTGTTGTATTCAGAGGCAAGTCAGGCATTTTAAAACCTTATGGCCCATACTCACGGGCATGGGCGTCCGCACGTCTGGCAAAATAGGGCATTCGCCCTCCCCTAGCAAGCTGCTGCCCCCCCCCCCCCCCCCCCTAGACTGCCAAACCCGGAAGTATGAGGCCGTGGCCGCCTGCCGCCAGTCCTGCTGCACTAGTGCACTGCCTTATGAGTCTCTCTGGACTCAGGCTGGGCTGCAGCTGGGCACCGGGCGGGCAGCTGGCTGATGATCGGCGATAGCAGATTGCGGGGAATGGGCGGGCGTCATGGCAATGGCGTGGACGTCACGTGGTGGAGGTGGTCATGGTCAGTCACGTGCTAGCAGGCGGCTGCTGCATCCGCATCACGATCTGACGCTGACTGGCCGCTCTGCTCCTCCTGAGTCTGCTCCAAAGTGTTGCTAAGCGCCCATCCAAACAGAGCAATTTTGAACAGTGGCAGCACTTATGTCGGGTCAGAAAGCAGGACCAGCCCAGCCCAGCCTTAGCGAATATAAGTTGCAGGGATGCTGAAGTGCTGTGTTCCTTCGCCAGGGATTCCTTTTCTCTCCAGGCAGTCACTTACGTAGTAGATTCGGCTACAGGACTGCTGTTGCCTGGCAGGGAATACACAACACTTTCTGGGATGAATGTGTCCCAAATCCAATCAGTGTTGAGTGGGTTATGGGTAAGAGTCAGCAGTACACGTCACTGTGGGGAGGGTGGGACGGACTATAGCCCGCTGTTTTCAAAGAGATGTGCTGGGTGACTGTGTGAGGAGGGTGAAAGCAGGAAGATGCTGGTATTCACAACTGACCCTCAGACGGACCCTGCCTGCTGTGAGGACAAAGCAGGCTGACACTTCAGGTTAGGAGGAGAAGGGTGAGAGAGGCAGACTGTTATCATCCCTGCTGGCTTTGATTCCTGCACACTTTCAGTCCCAGCACAGCCTGCTTCTGGCTTTCTCATTAATGTAAATACCACATAGCTAATATTACTCTGACTGCAAAGTCATTAGCCCTGTATTTGCAGGCTCTGAATTGCTAGACTTAAACTAGATGAACTTCTCAGCACTTTGCAATTGAAATAGCAGTTTCTTGTGTCCTGCCATTCCTGTTGGCTTATAGTAAACCTGAGACAGGGGATTTTATACACACTTGGGGTTCCTCCAGTACCATCCAGGCCGATCGCTCCCTTGCTGTCCTCTGCCATCCTGGATTGTCCACAATTGCCCCAGGAGAGCCTCCATTCTGGGCGTTCTGCACATGCATGACCGTACTATGCCTGTTCTGACTGGATGACTTTCCAGGGCCAATTGTGAACGATCCAGGCAGCAGAGGACAGTGAGGGAGCGATCAGCCTGGAGGAAGCCCCAGGTATACATATATATATATATATATATATATATATATAATCTTTTCTTTTCCTGACTCGGGTACACCCCAGGTGGGGTGATAACTTTAAAAAGAAAAAAGAGCGCTCGCTGGTGCATTAACTTTTTAATATGCCTCTTCTCAAAAGGTAGAATAAAACGTACAATGTTCAGATAAAAAAGTGTGCTCATCACACACTATATAGTGTACATCACCGCGTCCTTAAGTTGTTACCACCGTTCAGTGCGCCTCCACACTGTGGCCAATAGTGAGGGGAACCATAGGATTTCCAGCGTCAGATCTGACGTAGGCGCGGACGCCGAAACACGTCATGACGTAATAGGTGCAGGGCAGCTGCTGAGGTTTCTCCGTGATCCTGTCCCCACTGGCGCTGGAAATCCTAGGGTTCCCCTCACTATTGGCCACAGTGTGGAGGTGCGCTGAACGGTGGTAACAACTGAAGGACGCGGTGATGTACACTTTATTGTGTGATGAGCACACTTTTTTTTTTATCTGAACATTGTATGTTTTATTCTACCTTTTGAGAAGAGGCACATTAAAAACTTAATGCACCAGAGAGGGCTCTTTTTTTATGTTTTCTCCTGCAAACTTAAGGCCCATACACACGTCTGATTTTTTTAAACGACGGGTCATTTGGACGTCCTGTCGTTCAGTCGTCCGGACATCAAATCAGGCGTGTATACAGTCCGTGGTTTGGCTGATCGCTCAAGACCAGTCTTATCAGCCAAACCACAGACTGTATACACGCCTGATTTGACGTCCAGACGACTTAACGACGGGACGTCCAAACGACCCGTCGTTTAAAAAAATCAGACGTGTGCATGGGCCTTTACTGATAACCCAAAGTAAGATAGGAGCAGCACTCTTGGGAAGCTTAACGTGATTCTGTGGAAGGTCCTTTTGATTAGAGAGCAGTGGATTTGTTTTGTTTCTTATTCGGGGTGATAACTTTAGCTGGCTTTTACGTACCGGATTAACATTGTCGCAGTACGATTGCTTAATAGTGACACGGTGCCGCAGTACGATTGCTTAATGGTGACACACTGCCGCAGTACGATTGCTTAATGGTGACACGCTGCCGCAGTACGATTGCTTAATGGTGACACGCTGCCGCAGTACGATTGCTTAATGGTGACACGCTGCCGCAGTACGATTGCTTAATGGTGACACGCTGCCGCAGTACGATTGCTTAATGGTGACACGCTGCCGCAGTACGATTGCTTAATGGTGACACGCTGCCGCAGTACGATTGCTTAATGGTGACACGCTGCCGCAGTACGATTGCTTAATGGTGACACGCTGCCGCACTACGATTGCTTAATGGTGACACGCTGCCGCACTACAATTGCATGATAGTGACACGCTGCCGCACTACAATTGCATGATAGTGACATGCTGCCGCGGTACGATTGCTTAATAGTGACACACTGCCACACAACGATTGCTTAATGGTGACACGCTGCCGCACTACGGGGCATCAGGGTTACTGTATTTGTCTTGTTGGGGGCCTCAAAATTGCTGAATTTGTCTTGTTGGGGGCCTCATGATTGCTGAATTTGTCTTGTTGGGGGTCACATGATTGTTAACTGCGAGACTATGGAAAAAGCTGAATCATCATCATATGAGTCAATAGCATTAAACCTACTTTTTCAGCTTTTTAAAACAGAAAATGAAACTGGGAGGTTTTAAAAAATGAATACATTTTTCAGGAGTAGGATGGATGAAATTGTTTATCTTCACAGTTTATTTTCAACTTGGATTTTCCATAATGTTCATGTATGAGTTAAAACGTTTGTATTTAGTTTAAATTGCTGTTGGCACTTTGCGATAGATAAGTGACTTTTGGGTTGCAGTTTGGGCAATCGGCCTCCAAAAGGTTCGCAACCACTGTCCTAATCTAATGTCCCACATTGCTAAGTTCATGTAAACTTGTCTCCACCCATGACCACACCCACATTCTGGTCCATGACCACACCCACTTTCCGGCGCGGTGACGTAGCCCCCGGTTTTTGCCACAGCAAGCTGTATGCGCCATGCTGCTTTTTCCTCCTCCTCCCCCCCCCCTTTTTGCGCCCCCCCCTGGAACATTTTCTGTGGACGCCCATGCTCACGGGCTACAATTGTCGCCGCAACACACGGCGCGCGCATGTTGCGGCGACAGGTCGCCCGTGAGTATGGGCCGTTGAACGGGCATGCACCCCGAACTGTCGCCCGTCGCTGATGTCGCCAGGCGATTGAAATGTTCAATCGCCTGGCGACAGTCGCCGCCGCAACTCCGCTGCAGCTGTCGCTAGTCCGCGTGAGTACGCGGACTAGCGACAGCAACCTCCATTGAGGTATGCAGAGCTTTCGGCGGGGGGAGGAGGAACGTCGGCGACAGCTTCCGTCGCGCCGCTGGTCCCTCTTCCGCGTGTGTACGCGGAGGGACCTGGTGAGGAGCTGTCGCCGGCCTGTCGCCCACACGCTCACGTGTGCTGGCAACAGGCCACTTTTGCAGCTCGTGAGTATGGGCCATTAAAGATGGCCCATTCTTGCCCATCCTGATGTTGGACAGCAACCTTTCATTGTGGAGGTAGATGCCTCAGAGCCTGATGTAGGGGTGGTTCTGTCACAGTATTCTGGGCAACCCGAGAAGCTTCATCCCTGTGCTTTTTCTCGAATACATTTTCTACTGCAGAGTGTAATTATGATGTTGGGGGTCAAATGGGCCCTGGAGGAATGGAGACATTGGTTGGAGGGCGCATACAGTCCCCTCAATGTGTTTACTTATCAAATGAATTTAGAATACATTTTGAATTCTAAAAGGTTAAATCCCCTTTTGGTCTTGTTCTTTTCAAGGTTTAATTTTACATCACATATAAACTAGGGAGCATAAATGTTAAAGCTGATGCATTATCTCAAGGTTTTGATGTTAATTCTCCAATTCTTGAAAAGCCAGAATCCATTGTTCCTAGACAATGGCCTCAATTCACTAAGATCATGCTGGAGATAATAAGGCAAGAGATAACTTACCTCCACACAGCGAGAGAGTTATTTTATCTCTTCATTCCTTAAGTTACCTCTCCTGTAGTTACTGTAATTTACCTCCTCTGTAGTTAATTTACCTCCTCTGTAGTTATTTTCACACGCAGTTAATAAACAGCCTGTCTTTAACTCTGGAGTTATTTTAAGGATTGAAGAGTTAACTTAAAGACAGAAGAGTTAACTTTAGGTTTGCCTGAGGTAAAATGTTTCCTGAATATGACATTCCTTATCACTATGGTGATAACTCTAGAAGAGTTATTAAAGACAGGAGATAAGTTTAGTGAATTGAGGCCAATGGCCTCAATTCACTAAGCTTATCTCCTGTCTTTAATAACTCTTCTAGAGTTGTTACCATGGTGATAAGGCATGTAGTATTCAGGAAACATTTTACCTCAGGCAAACCTAAAGTTAACTCTTCTGTCTTTAAGTTAACTATTTAATCCTTAAAATAACTCCACAGTTAAAGACAGGCTGTTCATTGCATGTGAAAATAACTACAGAGGAGGTACCTTTACTACAGAGGAGGTAAATTAACTACAGAGGAGGTAAATTAACTACAGAAGAGGTAACGTAAGGAATGAAGAGATAAGATAACTCTCTTACTGTGTGGAGATAAGTTTTCTCTTGCCTTATTATCTCCAGCATGATCTTAGTGAATTGAGGCCATTGTGTGTTTACACCACTGAACACTAAGGGTTGATGACCTTTCTGAATTGCTGTTACCATATCAGGATAATGTTCCCCCAGGTGAATCATCTGAATGTTTATTTGTGCCTCTTAATTTAAGATAACAGGTTTTGCAACAATTTCATGAGACTAAGGCGGTTGGTCACCCAGGGGAAACCTAGATACTTAAAGGGGAACTGAAGTAAGAGGTATACAGAGTCTGCCATATTTATTTCCTTTTCATCAATACCCTGCTGGTCTACAGTATTTCTCTGCAGTACTATCTGAATAACACCAGAAACAAGCATGCAGCTAGTATTGTCAGATCTGACTTTAAAGTCTGAAACACCTGATCTGCTGCATGCTTGTTCAGGGGCTATGGCTAATAGTATTAGAGGCAGAGGATCAGCAGGGCTTCCAGGCAACTGGTATTGCTTAAAAGGAAATAAACATGGCAGCCTCCATATACCTCTCTCTTCAGTTCCCCTTTAATCAGACGCTATGTATTGTGACCCAAGGTGGTCCCAGATACTCAGGCATTTTGTAACGATAGGTGTCAGCACACAGAGAGAATCTGATTATTGATGATCTGCAGAATCATCAACAATACAGATGTATACTTGATTATGGATGATTTGCAGAATCACCAATAATACAAGTATGACTAACCTCTGGACACCTAATAATTGTAAGTGTTTGGTGTAACTGTAGGCTATCTCCCGAGAGGCGGGAGACACAGGCAGCTCGGCCAGGAACCACCTGAGGGGCAGGTGGCCCTCGGCTGTGCAGGAACTATCCCCTTGAGAGAGGGAATAGAGAGAACCTGGCAACCAGTGATACTTGGTGATCAGATATAGACTGTACTGCAGCCAGGGGGCTCCAGAGGAGTAGAGGCCACTGGCTGCTAGCAGGCCGGACTCTCTGAGGAGCAGGAGTCCTAACAGCTAACTGACACTTGGTGGAATAGTGTCACAGCTAGTACAGATAGACTGAGCACTCAAGGGATGAGTGACAGCCTGGAGGGTCGGGCAGGCCAGGTCGGCAACACACGAGCAGATAAGGTACAGAGACAGAAGGCTGATTCGGTAACCGGGTACAGGCAGGGTTTGGCAACAGGTAGGCAGATATGCAGAGGTACCGAATCAGTAAGCAAGAGAGAGGTCGACAGAGCAAATAGTCATAACAGATATAGAACAGAGTCCTAGCCTGAGGTGTGAGGTCCTTGGTCTCGACACCCAGGAACTAGTCTAGAGTATAACACAGCAATGACACAGCAATCCTAAGCTTGGGTGTGAGGTCCTTGGTCACAACATCGTGGAACTGGTCTAAAGTATAACACAAGCGTAATCTGGCTAAGTGTGAACTCCTAGGTCCTCCTGGTTCTAACACACTGTGGGATCTGACTGAGGTCTGAGTGCTCACATGTAAGTATTCGCAACGGCAGACAACCTGAGACTGACCAGCAAGATCTATATATAGTGCAGCGCTCATCAGCGCCACCCAGCGCCACTCAGCCAATCACCAACTGCGCTGGGATCAGCTGATCGTCCTGATCAGCTGATCCCTCTCCTACTGGCATAAAGGTCCTGCCTCTAGCTCTACATCTGTGTGCACTAGAAGGTTCAGACAAACCAGACGCATGCTGCTGTGCGGAAACCGCCGGTCTGAACGCGGAGACAGCCGCCCCGCTGCCAGACCGCGCGGTGGCATCTCCTCAATCCATTACAGTACCCCCCCCCCCCACCTGAGGAGTGGACTCCGGACACTTCCCACCAGGCTTCCCAGGATGTGAGTCATGAAATTCTTTCTTTAATTCTTCCGCATGCATGTGACAATCCGGCACCCAAGTTCTTTCCTCCACACCATATCCTTTCCAGTGGACCAGATACTGCACGGAATTCTGCACTAACCGAGAATCTAGAATCTTTTCAATCTCATATTCCGGTTGGTCATCAACCAACACGGGGGGGGGGGAGGAATCCACGTGCTCTGCTGGCTTCAATAGAGACACATGGAATGATCTCACACCACGCATGCTGGCTGGGAGATCAATCGCATAAGTGACATTATTAATTTTTCTGGTCACTGGGAATGGTCCTATGAATCTAGGACCCAGTTTGGGTGACAGTTGCTTCAGGGCCAAATGCCGAGTGGACACCCACACCAAGTCTCCTGGAGAGAACTTCTACTCTACGGACCGCCTTTTGTCTGCCTGTCTCTTCTGGGTCTGGAAAGCTTTCCCCAGGTTCCAGTGTTGCCAACCTTTCACGTTATTTTTTACTGACAAATACCTTAAAATTTACTGACAAAAGATTTTTTTTAACTGATAAAACCCCCTGCGGTGCGCCAAAAAATGGGCGTGGCCACGCAACAGAATGTGGGCGTGGTCATGGGTGGGGCCAAATATACATGATTTTAATATTGCTGTGAAAGGTCTGCCAGGGAAGTTTGAGCTCTGCCATAGTGTCCCCCCCCCCCCCCCCTTCCCCCAAAATACATGTAATCTTACAGCATTTCACCAAAAATCCACATAATCTGGCAGAGGTTCTTCCAAAATACAGATAATATGGCAGTGGTTCCTAAAAAATAGATGTAATCTGGCAGCAGCGAAGCGATTCCCCCAACATACACATAATCTGGCAGCAGTTCCCCAAAATACATTTAATCTGACAGCAGTGGTTCCCCAAAAATAGGTAGCCCCAGGTCTATAGGTGTCCCCAGAATAGGTGGCCAGGGGTATAGATGTCCCCAGAACAGGTAGCCAGGGGGAGAGATGTCCCCAGAACAGGTAGCCAGGGGTATATGTGCCCAGTATATGTAGGCAGGGGTACAGGGCTGGTTCTAGACTGGCACATATGAGGGGGCAGTCAAATGGGTAGGGGGCAACATGTTCGAGGAAATTTGCGGCGACTAAAGTAGGCATGGCAAGTAAATGCACATAATGAGAGACAGCGTTTCACCAGTAAATGCACGTAATGACAGACAGCTTTTCACCAGTAAATGCACATAAGAGACCGCCTTTCACCAGTAAATGCACGTAATGAGAGACAGCTTTTCACCAGTAAATGCACGTAATGAGAGACAGCTTTTCACCAGTAAATGAACATAAGAGACAGCTTTTCACCAGTACATGCACATAATAAGAGACAGCTTTTCACCAGTAAATGCACATAATAAGAGACAGCTTTGCACCAGTAAATGCACATAATAAGAGACAGCATTTCACCAGTAAATGCACATAATAAGAGACAGCTTTTCACCAGTAAATGCACATAATAAGAGACAGCTTTTCACCAGTAAATGCACATAAGAGACAGCTTTTCACCAGTAAATGCACATAAGAGACAACTTTTCACCAGTAAATGCACGTAATGGCAAACAGCCAGTGTCCTCAGTATATGTAGCCAGCAGATATATGTGCCCAGTATATGTAGCCAGAGGTATATGTCCCCAGTATATGTAGGCAGGGTTATATGTGCCCAGTATATGTAGGCAGGGTTATATGTGCCCAGTATATGTAGCCAGGATTATATGTGCCCAGTATATGTAGCCAGGGTTATATGTGCCCAGTAGATGTAGCCAGGGTTATATGTCCCCAGTAGATGTAGCCAGAGGTATATGTGCCCATGGGTAGCCACGGTTATATGTTCCCAGTAGATTTAGCCAGAGGTATATGTGCCCAGTAGATGTAGCCAGATGTATATGTGCCCAGTAGATGTAGCCAGATGTATATGTGCCCAGTAGATGTAGCCAGAGGTATATGTGCCCAGTAGATGTAGCCAGGGTTATATGTGCCCAGTAGATGTAGCCAGAGGTATATGCGCCCAGTAGATGTAGCCAGAGGTATATGTGCCCAGTAGATGTAGCCAGGGTTATATGTGCCCAGTAGATGTAGCCAGGGTTATATGTGCCCAGTAGATGTAGCCAGAGGTATATGTGCCCAGTAGATGTAGCCAGGGTTATATGTGCCCAGTAGATGTAGCCAGGGTTATATGTGCCCAGTAGATGTAGCCAGAGGTATATGTGCCCAGTAGATGTAGCCAGGGTTATATGTGCCCAGTAGATGTAGCCAGGGTTATATGTGCCCAGTAGATGTAGCCAGGGTTATATGTGCCCAGTAGATGTAGCCAGAGGTATATGTGCCCAGTAGATGTAGCCAGAGGTATATGTGCCCAGTAGATGTAGCCAGGGTTATATGTGCCCAGTAGATGTAGCCAGGGTTATATGTGCCCAGTAGATGTAGCCAGGGTTATATGTGCCCAGTAGATGTAGCCAGGGTTATATATATGTGCCCAGTAGATGTAGCCAGGGTTATATGTGCCCAGTAGATGTAGCTAGAGGTATATGTGCCCAGTAGATGTAGCCAGGGTTATATGTGCCCAGTAGATGTAGCCAGGGTTACAGTAGATGTAGCCAGAATGTATATGTGCCCAGTAGATGTAGCCAGATGTATATGTGCCCAGTATATGTAGCCAGGGTTATATGTGCCCAGTATATGTAGCTAGGGTTATATGTGCCCAGTAGATGTAGCCAGGGTTATATGTCCCCAGTAGATGTAGCCAGAGGTATATGTGCCCATGGGTAGCCACGGTTATATGTTCCCAGTAGATTTAGCCAGAGGTATATGTGCCCAGTAGATGTAGCCAGATGTATATGTGCCCAGTAGATGTAGCCAGATGTATATGTGCCCAGTAGATGTAGCCAGAGGTATATGTGCCCAGTAGATGTAGCCAGGGTTATATGTGCCCAGTAGATGTAGCCAGGGTTATATGTGCCCAGTAGATGTAGCCAGAGGTATATGTGCCCAGTAGATGTAGCCAGAGGTATATGTGCCCAGTAGATGTAGCCAGGGTTATATGTGCCCAGTAGATGTAGCCAGATGTATATGTGCCCAGTAGATGTAGCCAGATGTATATGTGCCCAGTAGATGTAGCCAGAGGTATATGTGCCCAGTAGATGTAGCCAGAGGTATATATGTGCCCAGTAGATGTAGCCAGATGTATATGTGCCCAGTAGATGTAGCCAGAGGTATATGTGCCCAGTAGATGTAGCCAGAGGTATATATGTGCCCAGTAGATGTAGCCAGAGGTATATATGTGCCCAGTAGATGTAGCCAGAGGTATATATGTGCCCAGTAGATGTAGCCAGGGTTATATGTGCCCAGTAGATGTAGCCAGAGGTATATGTGCCCAGTAGATGTAGCCAGGGTTATATGTGCCCAGTAGATGTAGCCAGAGGTATATATGTGCCCAGTAGATGTAGCCAGATGTATATGTGCCCAGTAGATGTAGCCAGATGTATATGTCCCCAGTAGATGTAGCCAGATGTATATGTCCCCAGTAGATGTAGCCAGGGTTAACTCAATCACACACATATAACCCTGGCTACATCTACTGGGCACATATAACCAGAGCAGCAGAACTTCCGGCGCAGCAGGAGAACCAGAGCAGCAGAACCTGCGCCGGAGCAGACCAGAGCAGCAGAACTTCCGGCGCAGGAGCGAGACGGAAGGTAAGTCCCGCCCGCTGCCAAACGCCACTGCCAGACAGTCAGGAGGGGGACAGTCAGCGAGGGAGGGAGAGCACGAAGGTGAGAGAAGGGGGGAGATTGCCCCCCTTCTCCACCGCTGCCCACAGCTCTCCCTCCACTGCGCTGCTGTCCTCCTGCAACAGAGCGGGCGGCCAATAGGCCGCCCTTTTACGGACGCTGCTGAATTCCTTACGGAATTCACGGGCAGCGTAATTTGTGTAAAAAATTACGGGCTGCCCGTAAATTTACGGGCGGTTGGCAACACTGCCAGGTTCCTCTTAACCATTCCCCAAATCTCCTTCAAAGCCCTCTGCCAATCCTCCAGGGCCGGAAATGGTGTAGACGCCACCGGCAATGGGGAAAACTTGGGTGATCTTCCCGAAACTACCTGGAATTGGGAAAATCCTGAAGAGGAGCTTTTCAGGTTGTTGTGCGCAAATTCTGCAAACGGCAAAAATTTTACCCAATCAGACTGCGCATCTGCAACATAACATCTGAGAAATTGTTCTAGGGACTGGTTAACTCTCTCGGTCTGGCCATTGGTCTGTGGGTGGTAGCCTGATGAGAATGCAAGGTCCATATCCAGCTGATGGCAAAAGGCTCTCCAAAACTTAGATACAAATTGGACTCCCCGATCTGACACTACATTTTCTGGAATGCCATGCAGCCGGAAAATGTGCTGGATGAAGAGATCAGCCAATTCCTGGGCCGAGGGGAGTCCTTTCAAAGGAACAAAATGAGCCATCTTACTGAATCTGTCTACTACCACCCAAATGACCGTCTTGCCCTCAGACCGGGGGAGTTCTCCCACAAAATCCATGGACAAATGGGTCCATGGTTCACTTGGGACTGGTAAGGGTTGTAAAGTACCAACAGGAGCCTGACGAGAAGGTTTACTCCTAGCACACACTGCACACTCTCTTACAAACTCCTTACAATCTGTTGCCAACGTAGGCCATCAAGCACACCTGGCCAGTAAATCCTGAGTTCTGGTGGCCCCGGGATTACCAGCATTCTTGTGGGAATGAAACAGCTGTAAGAGTTGTAGACAAAAAGGTAAAGGCACAAACATGACCCCATCAGGCTTCCCCTCTGGAACATCCTGTTGGTAAGGACTCAGAGTGACTATCCAATCCTTCCAGGTCTCAGTGGCTGCCAAAACTACCTTCTGAGGTAGAATGGTCTCAGGGGCTGAGGACTGTACTGTCTCGGGCTCGAAACACTGGGACAAGGCGTCAGCCTTGATGTTTTTACTACCAAGGGTATACGTAATTACAAATCTGAATCTTGAAAAGAACAGGGACCACCGGGCCTGATGGGGGCTAAGTCTCTTGGCGCCCTCTATGTACTCCAGATTTTTATGATCTGTATAAACTGTGATAGTATGTTCTGCACCTTCTAGCCAATGTCGCCATTCCTCAAAAGCTAGCTTGATAGCTAAAAGCTCCCGGTTGCCTATATCATAGTTTTTCTCTTTGGGTGAAAACCTACGAGAGAAGTAGGCACATGGGTGGAGTTTGCCCTGCAAGCCCGATCGCTGAGACAATACAGCCCCCACCCCCACCTCTGAAGCATCAACCTCCACGATAAAGGGGAAGGTGACATCCACATGTCTTAATATGGGTGCGGAACAGAACAGTTTTTTCAGTGTAGAAAAGGCAGAATGTGCCTCTGCTGACCAGTGGTAAGTATCAGCCCCCTTCTTGGTGAGACTAGTGAGGGGCGAGACCACTGTACAGTACCCCTTTATAAACCTGCTGTAGTAGTTGGCAAAGCCCAAAAATCTTTGGAGCGTCTTCAGTCCCACAGGCTGAGGCCACTCCAAGACAGCAGAAACCTTTCCATGATCCATAGAGAGGCCAGACGTAGAGATAATGTACCCCAAGAAGGCAACAGAGGTTACTTCAAAAAGACATTTATCTAGTTTAGCGTAAAGCAGATTCTGTCTTAACTTTCCTAGAACAAACTTAACATGCTTTCGATGTTCCGAGAGATTGGAAGAGAAGATCTGTATATCGTCCAGATATACTAAGACGAACTTCCCCAACACCTCCCTGAATACCTCATTAATCAACTCCTGGAAGACGGCCGGGGCGTTACACAACCCGAAGGTCATCACCAGGTACTCATAGTGCCCGTCGGGTGTGTTAAAGGTCGTCTTCCATTTGTCATCATCCCTAATACGAACTAGGTTGTATGCGCCTCTCAAATCTAGTTTCGAGAAAATCTTGGCGTTGGTAACATGAGTGAACAAATCGTCAATCAAGGGTAACGGATAACGATTTTTCACTGCAATCTTGTTTAAGCCTCGATAATCAATGCAGGGACGAAGGCCTCCATCTTTTTTTTTAACAAAAAAAAATCTTGCCCCTGCTGGTGAACGAGAGGGACAGATGAAACCCTTAGCCAAATTTCTGCATTGCCAGTTTCTCAGGCCCAGAGAGATTATAGAGGTGGCCCCTGGGAGGCATACAACCAGATCTTAAATCGATGGGACAGTCGAAGGTACGGTGGGGGGGAGTTTATCTGCTGATTTGGGACAGAATACGTCAGCAAATTCTGCGTATTGGTTTGGCACACCTTTAACCTGAATCTTGGTGTTACCCACGGTTACTTTCGCTAAACAGTGGTGATGACAATGGGTAGACCAGCTCGTTAGCTGACCTGAAACCCAATCTATCTGAGGGGAGTGAAGTTGTAACCATGGCATGCCAAGAATAACGGTGGAGGTTGCCATATGCAGGACCAGATATTGTAGACTCTCTTTATGTAGCAGCCCAACACTGAACCTCAACTTCGGGGTCCGAGACAGGGGATGTTTACTTTGCAGAGGAGAGTCATCTACTGCAGTGACCAAAACCTGTTGGTCTAATGGGAGTATAGGAACCCCCAAATTCTTTGCAAACTCGTAATCTATAAAGTTAGCCGCTGAACCAGAGTCTATAAAAGCTTCAGTGGTAATAGTCTGGCCCTCCCATGTGACAGAACAGGGAAGGAGCAAACGATTATTGTTTAGAGGTAATGACTGTGCGCCTAGGGTATTACCTCTGACTACACCTAGGCAGCAGCGTTTCCCGACTTTTTGGGACAATTCTGCACCTTATGACCCTCCTCTGCACAGTATAAACAGAGTTGTTCTGTTTTCCTGCGATTCTTTTCCACCCGTGTCAATTTTGACTGTCCAATTTGCATTGGCTCTGGCGGAGGTGAGACGGGTGGAGGAGAGGCGTAGGAGACATTCCTTACCCCGGGTTTGTTTCTGATAGCGTAAACGGCGATCAACCGTACTGCTAAAGTGATTGCCTCATCAAGAAGAATCAGAATTCAGAATCAGAATCATTTTATTTCGCCAAGCATGACAGAGTCATGCCTGGAATTGGGTTTGGCAACAGAGCTCAACATCTACAAGTACATGAAGAATAGTGCACTAAACAAGAGACATACATGATAAAGCATTTAAAAAAAGATACTAGATACAATATACAAATGGTGGTGACAGGCTAGGAGGGCTGGGCCCCTGAGGGCAGCCAGTGTTGTTAGTTCCAGGCACACAATGACTGTGACCGGACCACGTCTGTGAACCTAAGAAAGATGGAGTGTAGATAAGACGTGGGTGGAGTTCAGGAGATTGACTGCAGAAGGGAAAAAAGAGTTCCTGTGCCTCGTGGTCCTTGTGGGGATGACCCGGAATCTACGCCCTGAGCGCAGGCGACTGAAGTAGCAGTGGCCAGGATGAGAGGGGTCCATGGCTATCTTCAGCGCCCTAGTGCGTAGTCTCGAATTGTAGAGTAGGTCAAGTGGAGGAAGGGGTTTCCCGATGATTCACTCTGCTGATCTAATAACCCCCTGGAGTTTTTGTCTGTCGCTGACGGAGGAACCAGAGTACCAGACCAGGATGGTAGAGCAGAGGATAGATTCTGTGGTGGCAGAGTAGAATCTTGTGAGGACCTGAGGGGGCATGCCAAACTTTTTCAGCTGTCGGAGGAAGAAGAGCCTTTTCTGGGCCTTTGCCAAGGTGGAGCTGATGTTAGCCTTCCATCTTAGGTTGTTTGAGATGGTGGTGCCCAGGAGGCGGACGCAGGGAACTATCGCCACTTCAGTGCCGTCAATGTGGATTGGTGGTGGTGAGGGGGCGTGCTTCCTGAAATCGATAATCATCTCCACAGTTTTTGCTGCGTTAAGGACCAGCCTGTTCTCCCTGCACCAGTGGCAGATTCTGTCTACCTGCTGACTATAGGCACTCTCGTCGTTATTGGTGATAAGGCCAACGATAGTGGTGTCATCTGCAAATTTGATAACCTTGACAGAGTCCACTGTGGATCTGCAGTTGTTGGTGTAGAGGGAGAACAGCATTGGAGACAGGACGCAGCCTTGTGGAGCTCCCATGTTCGTGGACCGTGGTTGGGAGGAAATGTCACCCAGGTTGACCGATTGTGACCTGTGGGATAGGAAGTCCGTGATCCAAAGGCGTAGGCTGGAATGGACACCGAGTGCAGCTAGACCCTCCTGAAGTGTGCGTGGACAGATGGTGTTAAATGCCGAACTAAAGTCCAGGAGGAGGATTCTGGCATACGAGTTTGGCCTCAGGCCCGTTTCTAGGGCCGTGCGGCCCGTGCGGGCGCCCTGGGCGCTGAAGGAGTGTGGGCGCTGTAATCAGTGTCGGACTGGGCCACCAGGAAAGCGGGTTTGGGAGGGCGGGGCTTCCCCCAGTGGGCCCCACCCCAAAGTCCCGACATGTGTGTGGTGTGCCAGGCTGCTCGCCGGCAAGGGAGGGTCTGGGAGGAGGAGCTGCAGGCAGCATGCTGAGGATGGAGCATGGTGCTGCTGAAGATGGAGGACCTCGCTAACTTGATGGGGTCCGCCCACCCAGCCCGATCTCAAGAAGGGAAGAAGGGTATCTGCTCTCAGGTGTTCCTGTGTGCAAGTTCGCCTGTGCAAGTACTTAGTACCGGTAAGTATGAAGGAGGTGGAGGGGGCACGGGGCTAGCTAGGCATCCCTTTTTTCTATTTTCAGTAACGATCCCCTACAGCCACGGGAAGAAGCTCCGCCCACCACTCGCGGGAAGCCCCGCCCACCACTCTCGGTAAGCTCCGCCCCCACCCACAATACTTTGGACTAAATCCTAGTCTCTTGTTCCCTATTGCCACACTGACCTCCCAGCACTGACATTGACCTCTCCCTATTCCCACACTGACCTCCCTGCACTGATACTGACCTCTCCCTATTACCACACTGACCTCCCAGCACTCACACTGACCTCCCCCTATTCCCACACTGACCTCCCAGCACCCACACTGACCTCTCCCTATTCCCACACTGACCTCCCAGCACTCACACTGACCTCTCCCTATTCCCACACTGACCTCCCAGCACTCACACTGACCTCTCCCTATTCCCACACTGACCTCCCAGCACTGACACTGACCTCTCCCTATTCCCACACTGACCTCCCAGCACTGACACTGACCTCTCCCTATTACCACACTGACCTCCCAGCACTCACACTGACCTCTCCCTATTCCCACACTGACCTCCCAGCACCCACACTGACCTCTCCCTATTCCCACACTGACCTCCCAGCATTCACACTGACCTCTCCCTGTTCCCACACTGACCTCCCAGCACTGACACTGACCTCTCCCTATTCCCACACTGACCTCCCAGCACTCACACTGACCTCTCCCTATTCCCACACTGACCTCCCAGCACCCACACTGACCTCTCCCTATTCCCACACTGACCTCCCGGCACTCACACTGACCTCTCCCTATTCCCACACTGACCTCCCAGCACCCACACTGACCTCTCCCTATTCCCACACTGACCTCCTGGCACTCACACTGACCTCTCCCTATTCCCACACTGACCTCCCAGCACTGACACTGACCTGTCCCTATTCCCACACTGACCTCCCAGCACTGACACTGACCTCTCCCTATTCCCACACTGACCTCCCAGCACTCACAATGACCTCTCCCTATTCCCACACTGACCTCCCAGCACCCACACTGACCTCCCAGCACCCATACTGACCTCTCCCAGCCCCCATCATGACCTCCCAGAACCTACACTGACCTCTGCCTGCACCCACACTGACCTCTCCCTATTCCCACACTATCCTCCCAGCACCCACACTGACCTCTCCCTATTCCAACACTGACCTCCCAGCACCCACACTGACCTCTCCCTATTCCCACACTGACCTCCCAGCACTGACACTGACCTCTTCCTATTCCCACACTGACCTCCCAGCACTCACACTGACCTCTCCCTATTCCCACACTGACCACCCAGCACTGACACTGACCTCTCCCTATTCCCACACTGACCTCCCGGCACTGACACTGACCTCTCCCTATTCCCACACTGACCTCCCAGCACTGACACTGACCTCTCCCTATTCCCACACTGACCTCCCAGCACTGACACTGACCTCTCCCTATTCCCACACTGACCTCCCAGCACCCACACTGACCACTCCCAGCTCTCACACTGATCTCCTATAACCTACACTAACAGCTCCCAGCACCCACACTGACAACTACCAGCACCCATACTGACTTCTCCCAGCACTTACACATTGACCTTACAGCACCTACACTGACCACCAAGAACCCACACTGACCTCTCAGCACCCACACTGACCTCTCAGCACCCACACTGACCTTCCAGCACCCACACTGACCTTCCAGCACCCACACTGACCTCTCAGCACCCATACTTCTCCCAGCACTTACACATTGACCTCCCAGCACTCACACTCACCTCTCCCAGCACCTACACTGACCACTTCCAGCACCCACACTGACAACTCCCAGCACCCATACGGACTTCTCCTAGCACCTACACATTGACCATACAGCACCAACACTGACCACAAAGAACCTACACTAACCTCCCAACACCCACAATGACCACTCCCAGCACCTACACATTGACCTTACAGCACCTACACTAACCGCCAAGAATATACACTTACCTCCCAACACCTACACTGTCTGACCTCCCAGCACCCATACTGACTTTTCCTAGCACCTACACTGGCCTCCAGCACCCACACTGACCATTATCAGCACCCACACTAACCTCTCAGCACCCACACTGATCACTCCTAGCACCCACACTGACCACTTCCAACACCCATGCCGACCTCTGAGCACCCACACTGACCTCTCCCTCCCCCAGCAACCACAGTGACCTCTTCTTCCCCTGCATACACAGCAACATCCCCCCACCATTCCTAGCATCCACATTACACTCTTTTGCACCATTTTACAAAGTACACAGTCATGTCCTCAGAGGAGCTCACAATCTAATCCTACCATAGTCATAGTCTAATGCCCTGCTATATAATTATTATGTACTGTATTTATATAGCACTGACATCTTCTGCAGCACTTTACAGAGTACATAGTCATGTCACTGACTGTCCTCTGAGGAGCTCACAATCTAATCCTACTATATTCCTAGTCTAATGTCCTACACTATTATTGTTATGTATTTACAAAGCACTGGCAAATTCTGCAGCACTTTACAGACCACATAGTCATGTCACTGACTGTCCTCAGAGGAGCTAACAATCTATAGTCATAGTCTAATGCCCTTCCATATTATTATTAATGTATTTATGTAGTACTAACATCTCCTGCAGCACTTTACAGAGTACATAATTATGTCACGGCCACATAGTCATAGTCACATGTCCTCAAAAGGGGCTCACAATCCAATCCTTCCATAGTCATAGTCTAATGTCCTTGCATATTGTTATGATGTGTATATATATATAGCACTGACATCTTCTGCAGCACTTTACAGAGTACAGGGGACTTTATAGGGGAAGGAGGTGGGCCACACTACCACTAGGTAATGCTGTTATGGGGACCACTAGGGTAGGATATGTGAGCTCCAAATCATGGGGCTTGTGGGCCCCAGGTTTAAATTTCTCTGATGGGCCCCTAGTGTCCCAGTCCGACCCTGGCTGTAATGGAGGGGGGAGTCAGCCGCGGGGAGGGCAGCCCGACCTCTCCCTCCCTTCCTCTCCGCGGGCCGCCCTCCGTGCTCCCCCCTCCGAGTGTGACTGCAGGGAAGCGCTGTGTACAGAGAGCAACTCACCTCCCTGGTTCCAATCGTTGCCAGACTCCTCCTCATAGCCGCTGATACACATGCTGCTTCCTGTTTAGCCGGAAGCAGTGTGTGTATCAGCGGCTATGAGAAGAAGACAGAAGAGGAGACCGGCGGCGATTGGAACCAGGGAGGTGAGTTGTGGTCTGTATACAGCGTTTCCCTGCAGTCACACTCGGAGGGGGGAGCACGGAGCGAATTCTCTTTTGGCAGCCCTCAATTCACAATTCAGGTCGTTCCTCACCCCCCTATATTCCTCAATGTTGCCTGACTTATGCGCAGCTTCCTTGCGCTTCCGAAGTTGCCGTAGCTTGTTGGAGAACCATGGCTTGTTGTTCGGAAAGATTATATAGGATTTGGTTTGTACACAGGAGTCCTCACAGAAGCTGATGTATGAGGTTACGTTCTCCACCCACTCATCCAGGTTAGGATCTTCCAGAGCCTCCCAGTCCGTACAGTCGAAGCAGGCTTGAAGTTGGAGCTTGGCCTCAGTAGACCAGACTTTGGAGGACCTGAGGACCGGTTTTGCTGACTCCAGTCGCCTCTTGTAGGTGGGGATGAGATGGACGAGGCAGTGGTCAGAGGAGCCCAGCGCGGCCCCCGGGACAGCTTTGAATGCATCTTTCAGTACAGTATAGCAGTGGTCAAGTGTGGCCAAGTCTCTAGTGGGGCAGGCAACATGCTGGTGATAGCGCGGTAGCTCGTGGCGGAGGTTGGCTCTATTAAAGTCGCCCATAACTATGAACAAAGAGTTCGGGAGAGACGTCTCCCACTGGGACATGGAGTCGCTCAGGTCAAGCAGGGCAGAGTTGACATTGGCGTCCGGAGGGATGTACACTCCAACCAAGACGAAGGAGGAGAACTCCCTTGGTGAGTATACTGGCCTGCAGTTAACAAGAATGAGCTCAACATCCGGGGAGCATTTCCTGGCTAGTACTGAAATGTTGGGACACCATGCAGAGCCGATGTAGAAACAGATGCCGCCGCCTCTCTTTTTCCCGGACAGAGCAGTGTCACGGTCAGCATGGATGAGGCTGAAGCCTGGGAGTTGTAGGGCCTCATCCGGGATATCCTTGTGGAGCCAGGTCTCTGTGAAGCAAAAAACTGGGGTGTTTGCGCTGTACTCCCTCCTGTCGCAGAGGAGGAGCAGTTCGTCCAGCTTGTTGGGCAGGGAGCGTACGTTTCCTAGGAGGATTGAGGGAATGGCTGACCTTAGGCCTTTCCTCCTTAGCCTCACCAGTGCGCCTGAGCGACAGCCCCTACGCCGCTGACCCGCATGGGACCTTGGGGCAGAGGCAGAGATTAGTTGAGCATGACTCCAGACAGAATCAGGGGATGAGGAACCATATCCTTCCCACTGAAGGAGCTGTGGTCTGGAGAGGGTGATGCAACTGGGCTGCGGAGTGTGGGGAGCAGATCCTGGGCTGTTGACATTGGGACGTCGGGTGGTGGTGGTGGAGCGCCATTGGCTGCTGACGGGTGGCTTGGCCATGTGCAGGAGTAAGAACAGTACAGACCAAATGCCCGACTGCCAGAGCAACACAGTCCATATGCCACAGTGCAGTTAAAAATAAACCGTCGATATGCCACAGAGCAGTTCAATAACAGTCCATATGCCACAGCGCAGTTAAAATAGCAGTCTATATGCCACAGTGCAGTTGAATAACAGTCCATATGCCACAGTGCAGTTGAAGAACAGTCCATATGCCACAGTGCAGATGAATAACAGTCCATATGCCACAGTGCAGTCGAATAACAGTCCATATGCCTCAGTGCAGGTGGATAACAGTCCATATGCCACAGTGCAGTTGAATAATGGTCCATGCCTCAGTGCAGTTGAATAACAGTCCATATGCCTCAGTGCAGTTGAATAACAGTCCATATGCCACAGCGCAGTTAAAAAACAGTCTGTATGCCACAGTGCAGTTGAAAAACAGACCATGTGCCACAGTGCAGTTGAAAAACAGTCCATGTGCCACAGTGCGGTTGGAATAACATTGAATACCGTCCATATGCCACAGTGCAGTTAAAATAGCAGTTCAGTCCTAACGGTAGGAGCCGATTACACAGTCAAAATCAACAACATCAACAAGCCTGTTACCCCAGTATAGGAAGGCAGTGTGCCTTTAAACAGAGCAGCATAACCCTGAGCCAGTGCAGGACATGTGGGAAGCAGCACGTGGAACATATCGCCAGGGTTGGGTCTGATCAGCAGTCTCTGGGGACAGGGAGCAGCAGCGAGTGTAGTGGCAGCAGGCTTACCCATGATGAGCAGGGAAGAGGCATGCTATGGCTGCCGGGCGGCGCATGACCCACCGCGTGGGTGGCCAGTCGTATCCCTTCCAGGCGGTGATGAGGTGACCGAGTGCTGAATACCAGGTCTGTTCTGGTATACAGCTAGCGGCATCAGGCCTCCCCCCGCAATGTTGGACCCAGCCGGGAGAAGCAGACCACGTGGTGAGCACGTGAGAGCTGGGCACCTGCAGTGATGGAGGGCTGGAGCGGAAAGAGCAGTGGTTCGCTGCCCCAATCCGGAGGGACGAAGCGGCACGCAGCTGTAGGCGGAAGGGCTGCGCGTACCCAGGCTCCAAAGGCTGGAGACCAGCGACTCTCTCCGGCGGAGGATGGGCAGAATCCAGGCGGCAGTCGAGGACCCGGAGACACAGCCGCGATCTCTTTGATGGTGCCGGGATGAGGTCGCTCTTGCAGTCTGGTGACCAGCAGGGCCGTGGAGCAGCGGGGTCGAGCAGCAGGATGGAGGCAGGAGAACGGAGCCAGGCCGTCTGGGTTCCCGTGTGATCAGGAGGTATGTGGCCGCAGTGCCAATGCACGAGGAGCACACCTAAATGCTACAACTAACTATCCTAAAAACTATCATAAATGCGACTAAACTAAAGATGCTAAAAGGCTGACAAACTACTGACAAATGACAAGGACAGCTAGAAACAACTAAAAACAACTAAAACGGCTAAAAAAAACAACTAAAAGAAAGGAAATCTGAGGGAGCTGTGTGCCGAGGCAGCCCTCATCGGCGCCATCCCTGATCAATAGATTTTGGTTCAGGGTGTCCCAACATCAAATCAGAGACTGCGTCTGACAACCCTGATAAAAAACAGTCTAACAACGCAAATGTCTCCCACCTAGCTGACACAGACCATTTCCTGAACTCAGCTGCGTAGACTTCTACCGGATCCTTGCCTTGACGCAAAGTCTTGAGCTTCTGCTCAGCAGTGGAGGCAATGTCCGGATCATCATAAATTATGGCCATGGCCTTAAAAAATTCCTCAACTGACGTTAAAGCCTCATGCCCTACCTGAAGGCTATATGCCCAAGTTTGAGAATCCCCTGACAAAAGGGTCTTAATAAATGTAATTCTCTGTGCCTCAGTTCCTGATAAATTGGGTCTTAACTCAAAATACGACATTACTCAATTCTTAAAGTTCTGAAAGTCAGATCTATGACCAGAAAACCTTTCGGATACAGACATACGCAAGTCTGTAACTGGAGGGGATCGCACTGCATTTACAGCCGTCTGAAGGACCTGTATGGACCCAGACAAAGCAGTGATCTGGGTCTGATGACCGTCCAGCACCCTGATGAAATTCTCCACCGAGGTGGTGAGTGCATCAAGATGGCTGTTGAGTGCGTTCATTTTGGTTTTCGGGTCTGCCGTTCTGTAACAATTGGTGTCAGTACACAGAGAGAATCTGATTATTGATGATCTGCAGAATCATCAACAATACAGATGTATACTTGATTATGGATGATCTGCAGAATCACCAATAATACAAGTATGACTAACCTCTGGACACCTAATAATTGTAAGTGTTTGGTGTAACTGTAGGCTATCTCCCGAGAGGCGGGAGACACAGGCAGCTCGGCCAGGAACCACCTGAGGGGCAGGTGGCCCTCGGCTGTGCAGGAACTATCCCCTTGAGAGAGGGAATAGAGAGAACCTGGCAACCAGTGATACTTGGTGATCAGATATAGACTGTACTGCAGCCAGGGGGCTCCAGAGGAGAAGAGGCCACTGGCTGCTAGCAGGCCGGACTCTCTGAGGAGCAGGAGTCCTAACAGCTAACTGACACTTGGTGGAATAGTGTCACAGCTAGTACAGATAGACTGAGCACTCAAGGGATGAGTGACAGCCTGGAGGGTCGGGCAGGCCAGGTCGGCAACACACGAGCAGATAAGGTACAGAGACAGAAGGCTGATTCGGTAACCGGGTACAGGCAGGGTTTGGCAACAGGTAGGCAGATATGCAGAGGTACCGAATCAGTAAGCAAGAGAGAGGTCGACAGAGCAAATAGTCATAACAGATATAGAACAGAGTCCTAGCCTGAAGTGTGAGGTCCTTGGTCTCGACACCCAGGAACTAGTCTAGAGTATAACACAGCAATGACACAGTATTCCTAAGCTTGGGTGTGAGGTCCTTGGTCACAACACCCCGGAACTGGCCTAAAGTATAACACAGCAATGACACAGCAATCCTAAGCTTGGGTGTGAGGTCCTTGGTCACAACACCCTGGAACTGGTCTAAAGTATAACACAAGCGTAATCTGGCTAAGTGTGAATTCCCAGGTCCTCCTGGTTCTAACACACTGTGGGATCTGACTGAGGTCTGAGTGCTCACATGTAAGTATTCGCAACGGCAGACAACCTGAGACTGACCAGCATAATCTATATATAGTGCAGCGCTCCTCAGCGCCACTCAGCCAATCACTCACTGCGCTGGGATCAGCTGATCATCCTGATCAGCTGATCCCTCTCCTACTGGCAAAAAGGTCCTGCCTCCCAGCGCGCGTGCGTGTAGCTCTCCATCTGTGTGCACTAAAAGGCTCAGACAAACCAGACGCATGCTGCTGTGCGGAAACCGCCGGCCTGAACGTGGAGACAGCCGCCCCGCTGCCAGACCGCGCGGCGGCATCTCCGCAATCCATTACACTTTTGTAAAGTTTTGTGTGGTTTGTACTCAGAGCAATAATCATTTTCTTCAAACAATATTTTATTTGAAATTTTTTCATATTCTCACACAACATACAGACAAAGTTGAGAAACACTCAATGGGCTCCACAAAACAGATCCATGTTCAATTCCTCTTAGAAACAAAGGAGTCCCAAGGAAGAGATTAGAAGTTATTTCTGTACTGTACATATGCCTGAGAATTCCTCCCCCTGTCTCATTACCCTCCCTCCTGAAAGTTATCCCCCCCATGCCACTACTTCTACAACCTAACAAGGATGCTAAGATCAAAACTATCTATGGAAACGTTGGGTGGCAAATTGAAAGCAACAGTCTCTTGTTTAATAATGCAAGATGGAAGCAGGATTATGGTTTGAGCTTGCCTAGAGTTCCTTGAATGTCACGTATTGCGTACCAAGATGTATACTGGTAAGGGTCAATAAGAGCAGCAATCTGTTTAGTGAAGGTTGCTATAATGAAGAACTCCCAGGTGGAGAAAAGCTTTTTAGTGGATGTTTCTTTAGCTTAGTCTTTAAGTAGCTGAGTTTCCAGATTGTCATAATTGAACAGGTGGAGCAGCTCTTCTTTAAGGTCCCACACCGTAGGTGCACTGGGGTATATCCATTTGTTATAGATGACTTTCCTTACTGTTATGAATATTAGATGGGTTAACTTTGAAGGTAAATTGGAGCTGTGTCCATGGTGGTTATTATTATTATTATTATTATTTATTGTATTTATAAAGTGCCAACATATTACGCAGCGCTGGACAATAAATAGGGATACATACATTGCAACAAGGGGTGACAGACAGAGAGGTAGAAAACGGTTATACAACATAGCACAAGGTTATACATACAATCAGGGTATAAAATGCGGTTTACAGAGACCCGGCAAAACAAGTACAAGTTAGTCCATGAGAAGGGTGTAATTGCCGGGGTAGTAAAATTAAGAAGTACACACTAATGGAAGGGGGAGGCCCTGCCAAGGCTTACAATCTAAAGGGTGGGGGGACACATAAGGTAGGACTGTGGAAAGGGTGATTGACAGAGAGTTAGAGTGTGGTAGATGTGGGGTAGGCTATTTTAAAGAAATGTGTTTTGAGGGCTTGCTTGAAGGTGTTGAAGGAAGGAGCGAGTCTGAGGGGGAGTGGAAGGGAGTTCCATAGGGTGGGGGCAGCTCTTGAGAAATCTTGTAAGCGTGCATGGGAATGAAATGCGTGGGGAGGTCAGGCGGAGATCATTGGAGGACCGGAGAGGACGGGCAGGTATATATCTGTTCGAGCTCAGAAATGTAGGTTGGGCAGGTCTTGTGCACAGATTTGTAGGTAAGGCACAAAACCTTAAAACTGATTCTGAATCTGATAGGGAGCCAGTGTAGGGCTTCACAGAGGGGAGAAGTGGAAGCATAGTAGTGGGAAAGTCTGAGTCTAGCTGCTGCATTCATGACTGATTGAAGGGGTTCAATGCGTTTTAAGGGGAGGCCAGATAGTACGGCATTGCAGTAGTCAAGGCGGTAGATGATGAGGGCATGGTTGAGAAGCTTGGTAGTGTCTGGGGTTAGAAAGGGGCGGATTTTGGAGATGTTTCGAAGGTGGAAGTTGCAGGTTCTGGTAACATTTTGGATAAGTTGGCTGAAGGAGAGGGCAGAGTCTAGGGTGACGCCCAGGCAGCGGGCCTGGGAGGTAGGGCGGATGGTAGTGCTGTTGATAGTGAAGAGGTCTCAATCTTGCTGTTAGACATAGTTGTGAGTATAGTTCCATTGTATAATTGCATACTTGCTGAATATATTTTTTAACCTTTGCCCAATACTTCTGAATCACTGGACAGTCTCACATACAATTAAATAGACCTGCACTTGAGAAGCCACATTTTGGGCATTGTGGAGAGTAATGTGCAGGGGGTGCCTTATACTTAACCACTTAAGGACTGCAGACTTAAAACCCCTTAAGGACCAGACACTTTTTTTCCATTCAGATCACTGCAGCTTTAACGGTTTATTGCTCGGTCATACAACCTACCACCTAAATGAATTTTACCTCATTTTCTTGTCACTAATACAGCTTTCTTTTGGTGCTATTTGATTGCTGCTGTGATTTTTAGTTTTTATTATTCATCAAAAAAGACATGAATTTTGTAAAAAAAAAAAAAAAAAGAGGCATGGTAAGTTCATAGAATATTTTATTTTTTGTCACAAGTTAGCGGAAAATGACACTTTGTGACAAAAAAATTAAATAAAATAAAGTTTCCATTGCTGCTAACTTGTGACCAAAAAAAAAAATGAAATCTTCCACGGACTCACCATGCCCCTCTCTGAATACTTTGGGGTGTCTACTTTCCAAAATGGGGTCATTTGTGGGGTGTGTTTACGGTCCTGGTATTTTGGGGGTGCTAAATTGTAAGCACCCCTGTAAAGCCTAAAGGTGCTCATAAGACTTTGGGCCCCTTAGTACACCTAGGCTGCAAAAAAGTGTCACACATGTGGTATCACCATACTCAGGAGAAATTGTATAATGTGTTTTGGGGTGTATTTTTACACATATCCGTGCTGGGTGGGAGAAATATCTCTGTAAATGAGATTTTACACATTATACTACTTCTCCTGAGTACGGCGATACCACGTGTGACACTTTTTTGCAGCTTAGGTGCGCTAAGGGGCCCAAAGTCCTATGAGTACCTTTAGGATTTTACAGGGCATTTTTGAGGCATTTGTTTTCTAGACTACTCCTCACGGTTTAGGGCCCCTAAAATGCCAGGGCAGTATAGGAACCCCACAAGTGACCCCATTTTAGAAAGAAGACACCCCAAGGTACTCCGTTAGGAGTATGGAGAGTTTATAGAAGATTTTTTTTTTTTGGTCACAAGTTAGCGGAAATAGATTTTTATTGTTTGTTTTTTTTCCACAAAGTGTCATTTTCCACTAACTTGTGACAAAAAATAAAATCTTCTATGAACTCACCATACACCTAACGGAATACCTTGGGGTGTCTTCTTTCTAAAATGGGGTCAATTGTGGGGTTCCTATACTGCCCTGGCATTTTAGGGGCCCTAAACCATGAGGAGTAGTCTAGAAACCAAATGCCTCAAAATGACCTGTGAAATCCTAAAGGTACTCATTGGACTTTGGGCCCCTTAGCGCACTTAGGGTTCAAAAAAGTGCCACACATGTGGTACCGCCGTACTCAGGAGAAGTAGTATAATGTGTTTTGGGGTGTATTTGTACACATACGCATGCTGGGTGGGAGAAATATCTCTGTAAATGACAATTTTTTAGATTTTTTTTTTTTACACACAATTGTCCATTTACAGAGATATTTCTCCCACCCAGCATGGGTATGTGTAAAAATACACCCCAAAACACATTATACTACTTCTCCTGAGTACGGCGATACCACGTGTGACACTTTTTTGCAGCCTAGGTGCGCTAAGGGGCCCAAAGTCCTATGAGTACCTTTAGGATTTTACAGGTCATTTTGAGGCATTTGGTTTCCAGACTACTCCTCACGGTTTAGGGCCCCTAAAATGCCAGGGCAGTTTAGGAACCCAACAAGTGACCCCATTTTAGACGATTTTATTTTTTGTCACAAGTTAGCGGAAATTGATTATAGGTTTTTTTTTTCCACAAAGTGTCATTTTACACTAACTTGTGACAAAAAATAAAATCTTCTATGAACTCATCATACTCCTAACGGAATACCTTGGGGTGTCTTCTTTCTAAAATGGGGTCACCTATACTGCCCTGGCATTTTAGGGGCCCAAAACCGTGAGGAGTAGTCTAGAAACCAAATGCCTCAAAATGACTGTTCAGGGGTATAAGCATCTGCAAACTTTGATGACAGGTGGTCTATGAGGGGCCGAATTTTGTGGAACCGGTCATAAGCAGGGTGGCCTCTTAGATGACAGGTTGTATTGGCACTGAAGTGCAGGATGTTCTCAAATCGTGACCTGGACATGGCAGCAGAGAACATGGGCATGTGATGTATTGGGTGCGTAGACCAATAAGCGCGCAATACATTATTTTTGACTAGACCCATGTTAAGGAGAAGGCCCCCAAAAATGTTATGTTCGGAAACTTGGAGTGGTTTCCACCGAAAAGGCTGGGCATGGTAGCTTCTTGGATTGGCGGTTGCGTATTGTGTGGCATAACGGTTGGTCTCAGCCACAATTACGTCATAGAGACCAGCAGTGATCAGAAAAAAAAATTTCTGTCACTGTGGTGGGGCGGGTGAGGGTTTGACCGGGTGATCAGTAGCCTGCAGGGGGCAGATTAGGGCCTGATCTGATGGATAGGAGTGCTAGGGGGTGACAGGTGGTGACAGGAGGTGATTGATGGGTGTCTCAGGGGGTGATTAGAGGGGAGAATAGATGCAATCAATGCACTGGGGAGGTGATCAGAAGGGGGTTTGAGAGGGATCTGAGGGTTTGACCGAGTGATCAGGAGCCCACACGGGGCAAATTAGGGCCTGATCTGAATGGTAGGTGTTTTAGGGGGTGACAGGCGGTGACAGGAGTTGATTGATGGGTGTCCCAGGGTGTGATTAAAGGGGGGGAATAGATGCAAGCAATGCACTGGCGAGGTGATCAGGGCTGGGGTCTGAGGGCAATCTGAAGGGGTGGGCGGATAATTTGGTACCCGCAAGGGGCAGATTAGGGTCTGATCTGATGGGTAGCAGTGACAGGTGGTGATTGACGGGTGATTGATGGGTGATCAGTGGGTGATTAGAGGGGAGAACAGATGTAAATAATGCACTGGGGAGGTGATCAGGGGGAGTCTGAGGGCGATCTGAGGGTGTGGGCGAGTGTTTGGGTGCCCGCAAGGGGCAGATTAGGGTCTGATCTGATGGGTAGCAGTGACGGGTGGTGACAGGGGGTGACGGGGTGATTGATAGGTGATCAGGGTGTGATTAGAGGGGAGAATAGATGCAAGCAATGCACTGGCGAGGTGATCGGGGGGGGGGGGGGGTCTGAGGGCAATCTGAGGGTGTCCGCAAGGGGCAGATGAGGGTCTGATCTGATGGGTAGCGGTGACAGGGGGTGATTGATGGGTGTTGTACCAAGATGGCACCTTTGCAGGTTGCCTCGGTGACATGGCTCCTGCAACTTTTGCAGTTTACATAGTTTTTCTTGTGTTAGGATAGCTTTAGGGATAGTTTTATGGATAGTTTCTTTAGCTGTTAGAGTTAGTCTTTTTGTCTTTTTAGCTGTTAGTTAGTCCTGTTTTAGTGTTTAGTGGCTACTCACCTGACACCACGTGGTCCCACGGCTGATCCTCAGCCTCAGGCCCTGACTGTCGGCAATGCTCTGGTCTCTGCTCCGGTCTTCGCTCCTGGTTCCAGCCCACTGCTGTCTGCCGCTGCTTCGCCGGACACCGCTGTCTGCCAATGGTACTTCAGACCTCCGCTTCTGGCCGCCGCATCCCCGCTAGTGTTGGGCGAACAGTGTTCGCCACTGTTCGGGTTCTGCAGAACATCACCCTGTTCGGGTGATGTTCGAGTTCGGCCGAACACCTGGTGGTGTTCGGCCAAACTGTTCGGGGTTCGCCGAACTACTGAATGCATGGCCGAACAGGGCCCCTGTTCGGCCGAACAGGGCCCTGTTCGGCCGAATACTGCCCCCCATGGGGTCGCAGGCATAAGGGGGGGGCATGCCCCGATCGCGAGGGGGTCGGAAATTCCCCCCACCCCCTCCGCTAGCGCTCCCCCCTCTGCCCGCTTCCCCATACAAAAAGTTTGAAACAAGTTCAATAGTACCTGGGCTGGTGGCACTGGCTGGCAGTGGAGTGAGGAGGAGGAGGAGTCCGAGTAGCAGAGTGACGTTGAGGCCGGGCAGCGGGCGGTTCAGCGCTAGTACCCTTGTGGTACTTCCGCCCTTTCTCTGACCTCACGTCCTCTGCATACGAGGGTACGCATCACGCGTACCCTCGTATGCGTCATCACGCAGAGGACGTGAGGTCAGAGAAAGGGCGGAAGTACCACAAGGGTACTAGCGCTGAACCGCCCGCTGCCCGGCCTCAACGTCACTCTGCTACTCGGACTCCTCCTCCTCCTCACTCCACTGCCAGCCAGTGCCACCAGCCCAGGTACTATTGAACTTGTTTCAAACTTTTTGTATGGGGAAGCGGGCAGAGGGGGGAGCGCTAGCGGAGGGGGTGGGGGGAATTTCCGACCCCCCCCGCGACCGGGGCATGCTCCCCCCTTATGCCTGCGACCCCATGGGGCCCCCAAAATGGGCATGTTCGGGGGTCCCATTGACTCCCATTGAGTTCGGCGTTCGGGCCGAACATGCCGAACATCTGGCCCATGTTCGGCCTGTTCGGCCCGAACCCGAACATCCAGGTGTTCGCCCAACACTAATCCCCGCATCTGCCCTGGCACATCCAACCTCCATCTGCCGCATCCCCGCATCTGCGGCTGGTATATCGGTCCTCCACTCCTGGCTGCTGCATCCCCGGAAACGTCCCGGCCCCTGACTGTCGCTGCAACTCCTGCCTCCCCTGCGTCAGGCACGCGGATGATGCTCCCCGGATCGCCTCCCACCCTCCTGCAGTCACAATTTCCTTTGCCGATCCCACATGGCCTGGCCTGCAGAACTCGGGGCAGCTCCTCACCAGCGCCTATGAGGATTCCCCCTTGTGCACACAACTGGTCGGGAAGAACAGTGACCAGCCTCCAGGACCTGTGTCCCCCAGGACCAGCCTCCCCTACCGGACACACCACTTTCTGCGGCTGCGGATCCTGCCGGGGCTGCCCTGTGTCATCCATGGTGAGTCCCTCAGTTGTTCGCTTCCTACGGGGATCCACTGTCTTCTTTCTGGCCTCTGCCTGCTACATACCATCTATCTGTGGCACAAACCTAGCTGTGCTGCTCGCTACCTCCAATCTACTGTGCCACTCATACTGTGCTGTGCTGCCTGCTATACCACACACCTGTGCCCTAATACTGTGCTTGTGCTGCCTGCCTGCTATACCACCTACCTGCGCCCTATACTGTGCTGTGCTGCTTGCCTGCTATACCATCTACCTGCCTGTGCCCTATACCACCCATTTGTGCCCTATACTGTGCTGTGCTGCCTGCCTGCCTCATACCATTACCTGGGCCTACCACCTTCTACTGGGGCTCCTGTACTATGGGCACGGAACGGCCACAAAATATTGCCACCGTATTTAGAGAGGTCCTCCTTAAATGGGAACCCCTAGTCAGCCCCAAGCCTTCATGGGGCTCTGCCCTGTGGGATGCTGTCACCACCCACGCCAAATACGTCGTCTCCAAGCGAGCACCGAACAAACTCCGCCGCCACAGAGGTAGGAGGGCTGGGGCCCAGGTCCGACTCAAAAGGAAAGGTCTGTGCACTCCCATCCCTGCCATCCTATTAGCAAATGTCTGCTCACTCCCCAACAAGCTGCACGAGCTGCTCCTCTTACTAGGTAGCAAACCCCAGATCAGCAAAAACACCCCTGTTCTCTGTTTTACTGAGACCTGGATGAGTGACAGCCCCCCTGACAACTCCTTACATGTACCAGGCTACAACCTCCTCAGAGCAGACCGTGACGTAGCCCTCTCTGGGAAAATGAGAGGGGGGGGGGGGGGGCATCTGCTTTTACATCAACACAGTCTGGTGCTCCAACATCACCAGTCTCAACAAAACCTGCACCCCTGATGTCGAGTTTCTGGCCATAAACTGCAGGCCTCAGTACTCCCCCAGGGAGTTCTCTTCCCTTGTCCTCGTTGGAGTCTACATCCCTCCCGATGCATGCACCAAGACTGCCTTGCAAACCCTCAGGGACAGTATCTCGCGGTGGGAAACTGCCCTCCCGGAGGCCCTGTTCATCATCCTGGGCAACTTTAACAAGGCGAACCTACGACATGAGATGCCCCGATACACTCAGCACATAACCTGCCCTACCAGAAACTGTAACACCCTGGACCACTGCTACACGGTCCATAAGAACGCTTACAAGGCCTCCCAGGGTGCCCCCCTGGGAAACTCCGAATATAACACTGTCCACCTGATCCCCACTTACAGGAGGCTCCTGGAGACCTCTAAGCCCACCATCAAAACCATCAAAAAATGGACAGCCGAGGCAAAACTGGAGCTCCAAGCTTGCTTTGATACCACCGACTGGTCGACCCTTGAGGCACCCTCCCTTGATGAATGGGCCGAAAATGTCACCTCCTACATTAGCTTCTGCGAGGAAACGTGCATTCCATCCAGGACCTTCAGGGTCTTCCCCAATATCAAGCCTTGGTTCAATAATAAGCTCCGCCAATTTCGGAAACACAAGGAGGAAGCGCACAGGTCTGGCTCACCTGAGGAGTACAGGGAGGCCAGGTACACCCTGAAAAGAGAGCTGCGATCAGCAAAGAGGGCTTACTCCGAGAAGCTGGGGCTCTGCCTCCAGTCAAACAACACACGGGAGGTATGAAAGGGACTGAGGGCAGCCACGAACTACAAACCAGTTCCTCAACCTGTGACCCCAAGCCTTCAACTGGCGGAGGAGCTCAATGAGTTCTACTGCAGGTTCGAGCGACAACCCATCCAGGGAGCAGACCAAACAGCTAAGGTGACACCCCGCCCCCCCCCCCTTCCCCTCGGGTGAATCCCGGCACCCTGGCCCCTGCTGTCGTCCATGAAACTGAGGTACTCTGGCTCCTCCGTAAGCTGAATCCCAGGAAGTCTTCTGGCCCGGACGGAGTGTCGTCGATCTGCCTGAGAACCTGTGCCGATCAGTTAGCCCCTGTGCTCTACTCCTTATTCAAGCAGTCACTATCGGATGGCACAGTCCCCTCTTGTTTTAAGCGGTCTACAATTGTACCAGTCCCCAAAAAACCAGGCAGCACTGAGCACAACAACTTCCGACTGGTGGCCCTAACCTCCAACATCATGAAGCTCCTCGAGCGGCTGGTCCTTGCTCACCTGAAGAGGTTCACGGACGCCCACCTTGACCCACTCCAATTTGCATATAGGGCAAACAGATCCGTGGAGGACGTCATCAATGCCAGCTTGGTATACGTCACGGAGCACCTAGACAACCCTGCCTCCTACGCTAGGATCCTGTTCCTGGACTTTAGCTCAGCGTCAACACGATCTGCCCAGATATCCTGCACAAATCTGACGCAGCTCGGAGTAGATCCCACCCTTCGGGCATGGATCAAATACTTCCTGATAAATAGAGCGCAACAGGTGATGCTGGGCAACTGCTATTCCAGTGTCAGAATCACCAATACAGGGGCTCCACAAGGCTGCGTTTTGTCACCACTACTGTTCTCCCCCTATACCAACAATTGCATCTCATCCGCTGACTCTGTGAAGGTCATCAAATTTGCGGACGACACCACGATCATCGGCCTAATTGGCAGCAATGGGGAGCATAAATTCCGCAGCGAAGTCGAGAGCATCTGCAACTGATGCAGAGACAACAACCTTGTACTCAACACAGCAAAGACGGTTGAACTAGTCGTAGACTTCAGGAGGAACACTCCCCCCTCCCACCTGTCCTCATTGGGGGAACCGAAGTCTCTAGGGTGTCATCTGTACGGTTCCTTGGCACGACTCTCACGAACAACCTGAAATGGGGGCAAAACACCATCAAAGTTCAGAAGAAATCGCAACAGAGGTTCTTCTTCCTGCGCCAACTGAAGCGTTTCGGCATGCCCCAGAAACTGCTAACCAGCTTCTATACTGCCACCATAGAATCCATCCTCTGCTCCTCGGTCATTGTCTGGTACGCGGGCGCAACGGCCAGCGGCAAACACAAACTGCAGAGAGTCATAACTGACACAGGGAAGATCATCGGGTCTCCTCTTCCACCTCTTGATCTCCTCCACTCCGCTAGGATGATGAAGAGAGTCACCATGATCTCCAGGGACCCCTCCCACCCTGGCAGTCGCTACTTCGAGCTCCTCCCGTTGGGTCGTCGCTACAGGTACTTACCATCCAAAACCACCAGGCGGGAGAATTCCTTCTTCCCCCAAGCGGTTCAGCTGCTTAACTCCAACCTTCCCCGTCAAGGCCCACCTACTAGCATGCCCTCGCGGGGTCGGTCAGCCAGCTCTCGCCGTTTGCCTGCCCTGGTCCCCACTGCCCAGGGTTCGGATGGGGGTCATTGTCATTGTTTTTTTCACCATTAGTATCATCACTACCCTTAATATTATCACTAGTAGCACTATTGGACTAACTGATGCCTTGGGACTGTTATATGATATGAGAAGGCCATATCTATACCACTACTGCAGTTTTGTAACTTGTATTAATTGTTAACTGTATGGGCTTGATTCACAAAGCGGTGCTAATTGTTAGCACGGCCGTTTTCGTGCGAATTTTCGCATTGCGCGTGATTGCGGATTTTCGCGTGAAACGATAACGTTTTCGCGCGCAAATGCGAATTTTCGCGCGACACGATATCGTTTTAGTGCAAAAAACCCGTTTGCGTGTGAAAACGTTATCGTTTCACGCGAAAACTCGCGATCGCGCGCAATGCGAGGGGGGGGGTCTGAGGGCGATCTGAGGGTGTGGGCGGGTGTTTGGGTACCCGCAAGGGGCAGATTAGGGTCTGATCTGATGGGTAGCAGTGCCAGGGGACGATGAGGTGATTGATAGGTGATCAGGGTGTGATTAGAGGGGAGAATAGATGCAAGCAATGCACTGGCGAGGTGGTCAGGGGGGGTCTGAGGGTGATCTGAGGGTGTGGGTGGGTAATTGGGTGCCCGCAAGGGGCAGATGAGGGTCTGATCTGATGGGTAGCAGTGACAGGTGGTGACACGGGGTGATTGATGGGTGATCTATGGGTGATTAGAGGGGAAAACAGATGTAAACAATGCACTTGGGAGGTGATCTGAGGGCGGGTCTATGGGCGATCTGAGGGTGTGGGCGGGTGATCAGGTGCCCGTAAGGGGCAGGTTAGGGTCTGATCTGATGGGTGGCAGTGACAGGGGGTGATTGATGGGTGATGGACAGGTGATCAGTGGATGATTACAGGGGAGAATAGATGTATACAGTACACGGGAGGGGGGGTCTGAGGAGGATCTGAGGGTGTGGGGGCATGATCAGGAGCCCCCAGGGGGCAGTTTAGGACCTAGTCTAAATTTTAGCGTTGACAGATAGTGACAGGGGGTGATTGATGGGTGATTAGGGGGGTGATTGGGTGCAAACAGTGGTCTGAGGGGGTGATCAGGGGGGGGGGCTGAGGGGTGTTGTGGGCAATCAGGGGGCAGGGGGGCAGGATCAGTGTGTGTGTGTGCGCTTACTAGGGGGGCTGCTTCCTGCCCTGATGGTCCCTCGATCACTGGGACCACCAGGGCAGGAGGCAGCCTGTAAAATACGCTTTGTACACATTACAAAGCATATTATATGCTCTGAACACGGCAGATCGGGGGTTAAAAACCCGCCGGCGCTGCTAATTGGCCAGCGGTTTGATGTTGCGGGTGGGTGGAGCCTAATGCCAGCGGATGCGCACGCATATGTGCGCGCGATCCCCGGCTATTCAGTCCCCCAGAAGCCGCCGCCGATCGGCGTTACGCGGTCCTGGGGGTACCACTTTGCCGACGACCCTAGGTAGTGGGTTAAAGGGGCACTACAGCGAAAAATTATAACATTTAATATATGTGCAAAAATATACAAATGAGGAGTACACTTTTTCCAGAGTAAAATGAGCCATAAATTACTTTTCTCCTATGTTGTTGTCACTTACAGTAGGTTGTAGAAATCTAACAGAAGTGACAGGCTTTGGACTAGTCCATCTCTTTATAGGGGATTCTCTGGGATATATATATTTTCAAAAGCACTTAGTGAATGGCAGTTGCTCTGTCCAACTGCCAAAAAAATGTGTAGGGAGCAGGGAGGCTGGCCA
Organism: Hyperolius riggenbachi; assembly: GCF_040937935.1. Taxonomy (NCBI): domain Eukaryota; kingdom Metazoa; phylum Chordata; class Amphibia; order Anura; family Hyperoliidae; genus Hyperolius; species Hyperolius riggenbachi. Next base: position 148,225,404 of record NC_090654.1, read on the forward strand.
GCATCATTGTTTAAATCCTTTTTAGGGAATATCTTTATAAAGAATAAAAGCCTTGCTGAGAATGCCTTATGAAGAGATGGACTAGTCCAAAACCTGTCACTTCAGTCAGATTTCTACTGCCTACTGTAAGTGACAGCAACATAGGAGGAAAGTAATTTATGGCTCATTTTACTCTGGAAAAAGTGTACTTATTTGTATATGTTTGCACATATACTTTTTCGCTGTAGTGCCCCTTTAATATTAAAGGCATATTTGGCCCTGTGTATGAGTTTAAAGTGTGACTCCCTCCAGTTTTCACTCAGAACTAAGCCCCCTATTAAGTTGTTTCCCTCAATAATATATGTACTGAGTAGTGATGATCGTAATCTGCTAATTACGATTACGCGTACATTTTTTGCAATTACGCATATACGTAATTACATATTCATAATTCAGTTGACTTTTTATACTCATTCGTAATTACACATGAATGTACGCATAATTTACGCATAATTTGTGCCGACTTTGGCGGTGAATAGCAAAGTCCCCATACATGCTATTGCTACCAAAATTGCTACATAGGTATTAACGTAGAATACTGGAATAGTAGAATAGTGGGTACAAGCTACAAAAAGAATTGTTAAAAAAGACCTTGGAGTTTTTGAGAAAATTGATTTAGTGTCTTTGCCTGACCCATTCTCAGTGTGCACAGTTGCTTAGTGCTTCATGCAGGAGAATTGATTCAAGCCGGTAGAGCAGAGGGTGTGAGGTAATCACGCTGTCTATTTTTTTTTCATCCTCCCCCCCCCCCCCCCCACCACGTGTTGCTGTTTTGAGGTAGCTGCTGGCAGGTCAGATTATCCCTCTCTCCAACAGTGTTTGTAGTTTCCCCACTTCTTGAGGACACAGCAGATTCCCATCCCCTGGACTTTCGTTTACTTGTCACTATGATTCTACATGATTCCAGAGGGCTGCAGTCAGGGCCGGCCCTGGACTTTTTGCCGCCTAAGGCAAATTTTGAAAAAATTGTCGCTCCCCCCCCCCCCCCCCCCCCCCCCCTTATTGCACAGGCTGAGAGTTCCAGGCAGCTTACTGCAACCAGGGCCGGCCCGCTCATGAGGCGAGGTGAAACTTTTGCCTCAGGCGGCAAACTTCTAGGGGCGGCATCCGCCCGTCCGTGGGTGCGGGGGTGGCCGGCCGCCGAGCTGGAGGGGTAGCGGGCAGGACGGGGGTATTGTGCCTAGCGGTGGGGAGGGAGGTCCGACCCCCCCCCCCCCCCTCCCTCGCCTGGGTCCCCCGATCTGTGCTCCCCTCCAGCTTTAAATAGCGAATAAGCAGCCGTCCAGCCGACAGTAAGAGGCACGGGCGGGGGATCACTCACCTCTTCCTCGTTCCAACGTGCGCTCCACTGACGTCACTTCCTGCAACGCCGGCCACGTACAGTACAGTGGGTGGCGTTGCAGGAAGTGACGTCAGTGGAGCGCACGCTGGAACGAGGAAGAGGTGAGTGATCCCCCGCCCATGCCTCTTACTGTCGGCTGGACGGCTGCTTACTCGCTATTTAAAGCAGATCGGGGGACCCAGGCAAGGGAGGGGGGGTACCGACCCCCCTCCCCACCGCTAGGCCCAATACCCCCGTCCTGCCCGCTACCCCTCCAGCTCGGCGACTGGCCACCCCCGCACCCACGGACGGGCGGATGCCGCCCCTAGAAGTTTGCCGCCTGAGGCAAAAGTTTCACCCCGCCTCATGAGCGGGCCGGCCCTGGCTGCAGTAAGCTGCCTGGAACTCTCAGCCTGTGCAATAAAAAGTGCTTTGATTTTTCCTATTAACCCCGGTGTTGCCAGTCACCAAGGATGCATAGTGTGTGATTTGTGGATGCCCTTTGTTATTTGATACATGTGTTGTCTAATACTGGGGCACCTGGCTACTTAAAAAGGGGGAGGGGGAGCTAAGAGAGGCACAGGGGGAGACAAAAAGGCACATAGGGTGAACAAAGACACTGAAGGGGACAAGCGGGCACAGAGGGAGACAGAGGAGGACACTGGAGGCAAAGAGGGGCACATAGGGGGGAAAGGGGATAGAAATGGCAAAGCGTTCTGACTTAAGAACGGATTCAGGTTAAGAACTAACCTACAGTCCCTATCTCGTTCATTAACCAGGAACTACCTGTATATTATTAAATAGGGTCTGAAGAACAGGAGCAATAAAATGTCTTAGTAATTTAAAGAATTCTGCGGATAGACCATCGGGTCCTGCGATTTTATGATTCGCCAGATTCTTTATAGTAGAGTGAATTTCAGTCAATGAAATATCTGCATTAAGCAATTCAAGATCAGATTCTAACAATTTCGGGAGTGGGATACTTTCCAAGATTCTATCCGCCGTCTGAGCGTCCCCTATGCATGAGTTGTCCCCTTACAATGAGGCATAGTATATTTGGAGGCATAGTTTTGTGTTTTTGGGATCGGTTAGTAACCTGCCTTGTTCATCTCTAATGGCAGCAATGTGGGCGCTAATCCTTGTCGCTTTTTTGTTTAAATCAGAATCGTTTATTTCGCCAAGCATGACTGGGTCATACCTGGAATTGGTTTTAGCAACAACAGGGCCCGCTGGCAATAGAAGTGAGAAAAACAAACACAGTGCAGAACAAATGATAATGCTCCATAGATACAATGATACAATGACATTTCAAAAAGGGAGTCCAATGAGACAAAAGAAAAATAAAACACACACACAAGATACAAGAGGGATTTATTCGCCAAGTACGGTGGTGCCGTACTCGAAATTGCTTGTGGTACACATGGCTAGGGCAAGTACGTAATGACAGTTGTACATTTTACATATATACGGCAACAATTACACATACTGACAGCATTTACAATACATTAGCGGCTACAGTTCCACATACTAGCAGCATAACAGTATGATACCATCTAATGTGATATTGTGTGTTAGAGATACAGAAGAGAAGGCAGAAGAGCCACTAAGGCAAGTATGCTGGTTGCAGACTAGGACGAAAGAGTCAGGGGTCAGAGTTGTTGAGCAGCAGAACTGCCTGGGGGAAGAAAGAGTTCCTGTGCCTGGTGATCTTGGTTGGGATAGTTCGGAAGCGGCGTCCGGATGAGAGGGGCTCAAAAAGCGGCTGCCAGGGTGGGCGGGGTCGCAGTAAATCCTGGTGGCTCTTTTCCTCATCCTAGCCGCGTGGAGGAGATCGAGAGGTGGCAGGGGCGATCCATTGATCCTTTCCGCCTCACTAATGATTCTTTGCAGTTTATGTCTGTCACTGGCCGTTGCGCGGGCATACCAGACGATAACTGAGGAGCAAAGTATGGACTCCGTGGTAGCGGTGTAGAAACTGGTCAGCAGCTCCCGAGGCATACCAAATTTTTTAAGTTGGCGCAGGAAAAAAAGCCTCTGCTGTGCCTTCTTCTGAATTTTGATGGTGTTCTGTTCCCACCTTAGATCAGTGGATAAGGTTGTGCCAAGGAACCGGACCGATGATACTCTGGAGACTTCGGTCTCGCCTATGTAGACTGGTGGGTGAGTGGGAGGATTCCTCCTGAAGTTAACAATCAGCTCAGGTTGCTGTTCTTGCACCACTCGCAGATTCTCCCTATCTCCCTGCAGTATTCCTGCTCTCCGTTTTCGCCGACGAGACCGATGATTGTTGTGTCGTCAGCGAATTTGATAACCTTGACGGAGTCTGAGGCAGAAGTGCAGTAACTGGTGTACATAGAGAATTGAAGCGGGGACAGTACGCACCCTTGAGGTGCCCCTGTATTGGTAGTTTTCATGCTGGAGGAGCAGTTTTCGAGCTTGACCTGTTGTGTCCTGTATGAAAGGAAGCTCTTGACCCATGCGCGAAGTGTGGGGTCAACACCGAGCTGCACCAGGTTGTCGACCAGGGTGTCTGGGCAGATCGTGTTGAAGGTAGAGATGTAGCGAACGGTTCGGTGGCGAACGGTTCCAGGCGAACATTGGGGGTTCGCGTTCGCCTGCACCAGGCGAACTTTTCCGGAAGTTCGATTCGCCCCATAATGCACTATGAGGGTCAACTTTGACCCTCTGCATCACAGTCAGCAGGCACATTGTAGCCATTCAGGCTACAGTAAGCCCTGGAGCCCCAGCCCCCCTTATATAATGCAGGGTCCGGCGGCCATTACACTCACTCGTGTGCCTGCTAGTGAGAGGAAAGGGACAGCTGCTGCAGACTTGTATTTCTAGGGACAGATTAGTTAGGTTCTTGGCTGCTTAGTTTGCTCCTGGCTGATTGTTATTGCTTTTATAGCACCCTAGCTCTTGTCAGAGCTCATCCTGTTTTTTGTTTTTTTTTTTTTTTTACTGTGTGTCAAACTGACACTTTTGTTGCATGCACAGCCTTGCTAATTGATAGTGTGTGTGTGCCACTGCCAGCAGCCCAGCACATTCAGTGACTGACTGCCTGTGTGTGTGACAGGGAGCTGCACAATGTACTACCCAGTACTGCATATACCCAGTACCTGTTGTGTTTACTTAATCCACCTCATCACTGCATATACCTAGCTTTGTGTTGCGTGAACCCAGCTCACTGCATATACCTACTACCTGTTGTGTTTACTTAACCCACCTCATCACTGCACATAACTACCTGTAGTGTTGAGTGAACCCAGCTCACTGCATATACCTACTACCTGTTGTGTTTACTTAACCCACCTCATCACTGCATATACCTAGCTTTGTGTTGAGTGAACCCAGCTCACTGCATCCTACTACTACCTGTTGTGTTTACTTAACCCACCTCATCACTGCACATAACTACCTGTAGTGTTGAGTGAACCCAGCTCACTGCATATATCTACTATCTGTTGTGTTGAGTGAACCCAGCTCACTGCATATACCTACTACCTGTTGTGTTGAGTGAACCCAGCTCACTGCATATACCTACTACCTGTTGTGTTGAGTGAACCCAGCTCACTGCATATACCTACTACCTGTTGTGTTTACTTAACCCACCTCATCACTGCACATAACTACCTGTTGTGTTGAGTGAACCCAGCTCACTGCATATACCTACTACCTGTTGTGTTGAGTGAACCCAGCTCACTGCATATACCTACTACCTGTTGTGTTTACTTAACCCACCTCATCACTGCACATAACTACCTGTAGTGTTGAGTGAACCCAGCTCACTGCATATACCCACTACCTGTTGTGTTGAGTGAACCCAGCTCACTGCATATACCTACTACCTGTAGTGTTGAGTGAACCCAGCTCACTGCATATACCTACTACCTGTAGTGTTGAGTGAACCCAGCTCACTGCATATACCTACTACTTGTTGTGTTGAGTGAACCCAGCTCACTGCATATACCTACTACCTGTTGTGTTTACTTAACCCACCTCATCACTGCACATAACTACCTGTTGTGTTGAGTGAACCCAGCTCACTGCATATACCTACTACCTGTTGTGTTTACTTAACCCACCTCATCACTGCCCATAACTACCTGTAGTGTTGAGTGAACCCAGCTCACTGCATATACCTACTACCTGTTGTGTTGAATGAACCCAGCTCACTGCATATACCTACTACCTGTAGTGTTGAGTGAACCCAACTGCATATACCTACTACCTGTAGTGTTGAGTGAACCCAGCTCACTGCATATACCTACTACCTGTTGTGTTGAGTGAACCCAGCTCACTGCATATACCTACTACCTGTAGTGTTGAGTGAACCCAGCTCACTGCATATACCTACTACCTGTTGTGTTGAGTGAACCCAGCTCACTGCATATACCTACTACCTGTAGTGTTGAGTGAACCCAGCTCACTGCATATACCTACTACCTGTAGTGTTGAGTGAACCCAGCTCACTGCATATACCTACTACCTGTTGTGTTGAGTGAACCCAGCTCACTGCATATACCTACTACCTGTAGTGTTGAGTGAACCCAGCTCACTGCATATACCTACTACCTGTTGTGTTTACTTAACCCACCTCATCACTGCACATAACTACCTGTTGTGTTGAGTGAACCCAGCTCACTGCATATACCTACTACCTGTTGTTTACCTAACCCACCTCATCACTATACATAACTACCTGTAGTGTTGAGTGAACCCAGCTCACTGCATATACCTACTACCTGTTGTGTTGAGTGAACCCAGCTCACTGCATATACCTACTACCTGTTGTGTTGAGTGAACCCAGCTCACTGCATACACCTACTACCTGTAGTGTTGAGTGAACCCAGCTCACTGCATATACCTACTACCTGTTGTGTTTACTTAACCCACCTCATCACTGCACATAACTACCTGTTGTGTTGAGTGAACCCAGCTCACTGCATATACCTACTACCTGTTGTGTTTACTTAACCCACCTCATCAATGTACATAACTACCTGTAGTGTTGAGTGAACCCAGCTCACTGCATATACCTACTACCTGTTGTGTTGAGTGAACCCAGCTCACTGCGTATACCTACTACCTGTTGTGTTTACTTAATCCACCTCATCACTGCACATAACTACCTGTAGTGTTGAGTGAACCCAGTTCACTGCATATACCTACTACCTGTTGTGTTGAGTGAACCCAGCTCACTGCATATCCCTACTACCTGTAGTGTTGAGTGAACCCAGCTCACTGCATATACCTACTACCTGTTGTGTTGAGTAAACCCAGCTCACTGCATATACCTAGCATCCCCCCGAGATGGACAAAATGGACAAACCAGGTAGAGGAAGAGGTAGAGGCAGACCCAGAGGAAGGCCACCAGGCACCGGCAGGTCTGTGCGAGGTGGTGTTGCTGTGATTTCGTGCGGACCTGCCCCAAAATACAGTGCTCAGAAGAAGGCACGTGCCATCACTTCCCAAAATCGTGAGGAGGTGATTGAGTATTCAACGCAGAACACCTCATCTCCCGCAGCCACCAGCGCTACAACAAGCACCACATCCGCTGCATTTGACACTTTGCAGGAGTTATTTGGTGGTGGTGAAATCACCGATTCACAGCCACTACTGCAACAACAACAAGAAGGCGCAGATACACCACCTCCTACGTCTGAGTTAGGTGGCGATAGTATGGACGTAACGTGTGTGGATGTGGATGATGGACCACCTGAAGTTGGTGCAGTTGAGGAGGTTTCTGAGGAAAGCGCAGCTGGCCAGGAGGATTATGATGACGATTATACGGATACCACATATGTTCCCGGTAGAGGAGATGACCAGGGGGACAGTTCAGAGGAGGATTCAGAGAGGACTAGGAGGAGACGACTCCATGATAGAAGCAGAGGGAGCTCGTCCTCAGAAACAGCTGGGGGCAGTGTCCGGCGCCATGTATCGCCAGCTATGGCCAGACAGCCAACATGCCCTTCAACGTCAGCTGCTGATGCCACCGTAGCGCCATCAGCCCAGGGGGGCTCAGCGGTTTGGAAATTTTTTAACGCGTGTCTCAGATCGGAGCAAAGCCATCTGTTGTCTCTGCCAGCAAAAATTGAGCCGTGGAAAGGCCAACTGTCACGTAGGGACCAGTGCTTTACGAAGGCACCTGGAGAGAAGGCACAAACAGCTATGGCAAGAACACCTGAGGAAAAGCAGCACCCCTCAAAAGACAAGCCGCGGAGAACAACCGCGGCAGCCGTCACAGGGGGCTTCTGCTGCTCCACGTTCCCATGGTATTGTTCGTGGCTGGGGGGAGGAAGAATGGATACACTTTTAAACAATTTAAAAATACAACCATCTAAACTTTCAAACAATTTAAAAATACAACCATCTAAACTTTCAAACAATTTAAAAATACAACCATCTATCATTTTCAAAAAATTTAAAAAAAGTGCAAAAAAAATTGCCCTCGGTAAAACATTCTTGGCAAATGCTTTCGACTTGGTTTGTCTTCTGCTGGCTCAAGGGTCCATCTGACCACAGATGCCTGGTCTGCAAAGCACGGTCAGAGTAGCTACAGCATGGGTCTCAGCAGGCTCCCACTTCGGGCCGGAATCCAACCTTCATTCCCCGCGGTGACAATGGCAGACTTGCCCTCCATAACGGATTCCCGTTAAAGGATTTAAAGTTAATTCATTTCAATTAGGGCCGCAAAAGGTCCTCCTGAGTCCTGTATTGTTATTTTTGGTCACTACCTCGGGGCGGGCGTGCATGCCTGCCTGCTGCCCTCCTTGGATGTGTAGTGGTAGCCGTTTCTCAGGCTCCACACCGGATTCCATCCCTCATTCCCCGGCCATTACCCGGGGTCACAAATGGCAGACTTGCCCGCCTCCATATGATTCTCGTGAAAGGAATGTGGTGTCATCTTTGCCCGCCATAACTGGTTCTCGTTCAAGGATTTAAAGTACATTCATTTCAAATACACAGCAGGGCCTCGAAAGTCCTCCTCCTGTATTGTTATTTTTGGTCACTACCTCGGGGCGGGCGGGCGTGCATGCCTGCCCGCTGCCCTCCTTGGATGTGTAGTGGTAGCCGTTGCTCAGGCTCCACACCGGATTCAAACCCCTCATTCCCCGGCCATTACCCGGGGTCACAATGGCAGACTTGCCCGCCTCCACAGGATTCTCATTGTAGCGGTACTGAACAAGTACACAGCAAGTAGAAAATGTAATTTAAAAACAAAACGTAAGCTTTTTAACAATGCCATGGAAAGTTGAGAAGGAAGTCACACATTACCTGACATCACTGAGTGAGGAAGAGCAATCTTGCCATGTTGCGCAGTAGTCCAGCATGGCCGTCACTACACAAACAGCTGTTTGCGGTGCGTTACACAGTGAGTTTGGTGTGTCAGTGTGAAGCAATACTCTAATTACACTCCCTGATTGATGTATACACATGCAAGATGTTTTAAAGCACGTTAGGCCTGCAATTTAGCATTCAATGTGTAAAACGCTGCTTTGCGTCACATCCAGATTTTTCCCCGGGACTTTTGCCATGTATCCCACTCCGCCATGCCCCCATCCAGGTGTTAGACCCCTTGAAACATCTTTTCCATCACTTTTGTGGCCAGCATAATTTTTTCTATTTTTCAAAGTTCGCCTCCCCATTGAAGTCTATTGCGGTTCGCGAACTTTTCCGCGAACCGAACCTTCCGCGGAAGTTCGCGAACCCGGTTCGCGAACCGAAAATCGGAGGTTCGCGACATCTCTAGTTGAAGGCTGAACTGAAGTCCAGGAACAGGATTCTGGCATAGGAGCCAGGCCGGTCGAGGTGCTCCATGATGTGTGCCAGGCTGATGTTTATGGCGTCCTCTATGGACCTGTTGGCCCTGTATGCGAATTGGAGTGGGTCAAGCAGTGCATCAGTGGTGCGTTTCAGGTGAGCGAGGACTAGCCATTCTAGAACCTTCATAATGGTAGGTGTTAAAGCCACGGGTCTGAAGTTGTTGAGGTCTGTGCTGCCTGGCTTTTTTGGGACTGGTACGATTGGGGACCTCTTGAAACAGGAGAAACAACAAGTTTGCTTTCCTAAAACAGAAAGAATTTGCGATATTTCAGGTTAGAGTGAGCTCGAGATGTCTCCCAGGCACCACTGCTGAATATATGCAAATTAACCATTGTACCCTTAGAAGCTAAACACACCTCCAGAACCGCTGGAATGCAATGATGTGTCAGCTTGTTAATGTGTACAGAGCCATAATAATCCAACATGCATACAGGCTGTTTCGGATTGTTTGATCCTCATCAGTGCATGGCATGGATTAATTTGGCTCTATGGAGTAGGGCTTGTAAATCCGAGAGGCACAGACTAACCAGCAAGCTCATGGTGACCCAGAACTCATTGGGGTGTGTAAGGGACTACAATGGTCCTAAAAGCCCCCTTACTAAGATGTTAAGAAAAACAAGTTTGCTTTCCTAAAACAGAAAGAATTTGAAACAGGAGGGGACTGTACCTTCCGCTAGCGATTTTCTGAATAGAGTGGTGAGCACCGGAGCCAATTGGTCCGCACAGGTTCTTAGGCAGTTTGATGACACTCCATTCGGGCCTGAAGCCTTCCTGGGGTTGAGCTTGCAAAGCAGCATGAGGACTTCTGCTTCTTGGACTGCAACCGGTGCAGTGATGTCTTGGTCTCTCAGTGAGGAGGGTGCCGCTGTCGTCACCGACCCCGGGGCCCCGAGCTGTTGCTCGCACCTACAGTAGAACTTGTTCAGTTCCTCGTCCAGCTGAGTGCTCGGGGTCACCAGTTGAGGGGGGGGGGGGGGTTGAAGTTGGTAGCCGCTCTGAGGCCTTGCCATACCTCCCTCGAGTTGTTGGATTGGAGACGGAGTCCCAGCTTGTCGGACTAGGCTCTCTTTGCAGCGTGCAGTTCCCGTTTCAGGGCATACCTTGCCTCCTTAAACTCTTCTTGGGAGCCAGACTTGTGCGCCTGCTCCTTGCGTTTTCGAAGCTGGCGCAGCTTATTGTTATTGGGGTAGGCCTTGAAGGTCTTAGAAGGGATGCACATCAGAAACTGATGTAGGAGGTGACATTCTCTGACCATTCATCAAAGGTGGGTGCCTCCAAGGATGACCAGTCAGTGCAGTCAAAGCACGCCTACAGCTCCAGCTTGGCCTCATCTGTCCACTTCTTGACAGACTTGACAGTAGGCTTAGCGTTCTCCAGGAGCCTCGTGTAGGTGGGGATCAGATGGATTAGGTTGTGATCGGAGTTCCCCAGTGGGGCACCCTGGCTGGCCTTGTATGCGTCCTTCTGGACCGTGTAGCAGTGGTCCAGGGTTTTGTGGTGCCTGTTGGGGCAGGTGATGTGCTGCTTGTAACGGGGCTTCTCCAGCCGCAGATTTGCGTTGTTGAAGTCGCCCAGGATGATGAAGAGCTCCTCTGGGTGGGCGGTCTCCCACCGTGAGATGCTGTCGCTGAGTACTCGCAGAGCATCCTTGGTGTTAGCATCAGGTGGGATGTAGACTCCGACAAGAATTAGAGATGAGAACTCCCTGGGGGAGTACTGTGGTCTGCAGCTGACGGCTAGAAACTCAACTTCCGGCGTGCAGGCCTTGCTGAGGATGGAGGTGTTGGTACACCAGGTGGTGTTAATGTAAAAGCAAATGCCCCCTCCTTTCTTTTTCCCAGAGAGCGTAGGGTCACGGTCCGCACGGAGAAGGTCGTAGCCTGGTACAAGCCTGGCACAACAGTAGTAGTTGAGGGAGTTTCTAGCCTTCCTGAAGTCCTCTAAGGAGCTGGACTTGTGCGCAGCTTCTTTACTCTTCCGCAGCTGACGCACTCGGTGAAATGGGTGCAGCCCCTAAAAGGGTTCGTCTATATGGGGGGGTGACCCGGGCCCTGGTTTGGAGGGAGTTCAAGAATCTTACCGCTGTGGGGAAAAGAGTGTCTCTGTGCCTTGATGTCTTGGTGGGGAGGGCCAGGAACCTCTGGCCCGATGGAAGTCGTTTGAAGAACCGAGGGCCTGGGTGCGATTGATCATCGACAATTTTCATTGCTCTAAACCTCATCCTGGAGTTATGAATGAGCTCTAGTGGGGGGAGGGGTTCCCAATTATTTTCTCTGCTGTTCTGATGACCCTCTGTAATTTGTATCTATCGCTGGCCGAGGCGCCGGCATACCAGATGAGGATGGAGGAGCAAAGGACCGCCTCGATAGTGGCAGAGTAGAAAGACTTTAGTTCATGGGCCATGCCAAACTTTTTTAATTGGCGCAGGAAGAAAAGTTTCTGCTGGGCCTTCTTTTGGGTTCAAATGGTGTTTGCTTTCCAGTTCAGGTCCTCGGAAATCGTTGTGCCCAGAAGGCTAACACTCGATACTCTTTCAACTTCAGACCCATCAATATGGATCGGACGGGGGGTGGTGCTTTGCCTTCTGAAGTCAATGAGCATCTCGACGGTTTTGGTAGTATTGAGGACCAGCTTGTTCTCCCTGCACCAATTGCAGATTCTTTCCACCTCCTGACGTTAGGTATGCTCGTCGTTCTTGCTTATGAGGCCAACAATGGTGGTATTGTCAGCGAATTTGATGACCTTAACGGAGTTGGCCATGGATGCGCAGTTGTTTGTGTAAAGCGAGAACAGGAAAGGTGAAAGGACACATCCCTGTGGGGCTCCAGTGTTGGGGATTTTTGGTCTGGAGGAGATGTCACCCAGCTTAACAATTTGGGACCTGTTTGGGAGAAAGTCCATAATCCAACAGCTGAGGGTAGGGTGGACGTCAAGTTTCATGAGGTTGTCGTGCAGTATGCGTGGGCTAATGGTATTGAATGCTAAGCTGAAATCCAGGAGGAGCATTCTGGCGTATGAGTCTGTCCAGGTGGTCCGTTATGTACTCCAGGCAGATATTAATCGCATTGTCAGCGGACTTATTAGCTCTATACGCAAATTGGAACTGATCCATTCGGTGCAGTGTGGAGTGCTTAAGAAAGGATAGGACCACTTTCTCAAAGGTTTTCATGACGATAGATATGAGGGCCACTGGTCTGAAATTAAGGTCTGAGACTCCTTGCTTCTTGGGAACAGGGATAATGGTGGACTTTTTAAAGCATGTAGGGACCTTGCCATCCTTTAAGGACTTGGAATATATGGAAGTGAGAACGGGGGACAGCTGCCGTGAGCAGGTTTTCAGACAGGCTGGGGACACACCATCCGGGCCCGAGGCTTTCCTGGCATTCAGCGTGGAAAGGTGGCGCAAAACTACAGCCTCGCTCACTGCTAGAAGGGGAGAGTTCAGGGTTGCGGAGAGGAGGACAGAGGGTACTGGATGCCTCTGTGAGTCTGGCGGGTCCTCGAACCTGCAAAAGAAGTTGCTGAGTTCCTCGGCTAGCTCAGCGCTTGGTGTTGCATGTTGAGGGGAAGGCTTATAATTTGTGGCTGACTTGAGCCCCTTCCAAACGGCCCGTGGGTCATTTGAGCTAATGTTCTGTCTCATCCTTTCTGCATACACCCTTTTTGCGGCTCTCAGTTCCTTGTTGAGGGAGTTCCTAGCCTTCCCGAAGTCCTCTAAGGAGCTGGACTTGTGCGCAGCTTCTTTACTCTTCCGCAGCTGACGTAGCTTATTCGAGAACCATGGTTTGTTATTCGGATAGATTTTGAAGGACTTTGAAGGAATGCAGGATTCCTCACAGAATCTTATGTAGGATGTGACAGAGTCTGCCCACTCGTCCAGGTTTGGTGATTCCAGAGCCTTCCAATCTGTGCTATCAAAACAAGCCTGGAGCTGGTTTTTCGCCTCGTCTGACCACACTTTTGCAGACTCTAGGACCGGCTTTGCTGAGTCCAGTCATCTCCTGTAGGTGGGGACCAGGTGGATGAGGCAGTGGTCAGACAAGCCCAATGCTGCCCATAGGATGGCCTTATAGGCATTTTTCAGGATCGTATAGCAGTGGTCGAGTGTGCTGGCATTCCTAGTGGGGCAGGTTACATGCTGATGGAACCGTGGCAGCTCCCGGCGGAGGTTAGCTTTGTTGAAATCGCCCATAACTATGAACAAGGAGTCCGGCAGGGTCGTCTCCTACTGCGTTATGATGTCACTAAGGTCACGTTCAGCAAGTTTAATGTCGGCATCAGGCGGGATGTATACTCCTACGAGGACATAGGGGGAAAACTCTCTGGGTGAATCGGTCAGCCTGCAGTTGACAAGTAGGAGTTCAAGTTCTGGGGTACACTTCCTGGCCAGTACCGATGTGTTTGGACACCATGAGGAGTTAATGTAAAAACAGACCCCACCGCCTTTCCGTTTCCCTGACAGTGTATGGTCATGGTCCGCCCGGATGAGGTTGAAGCCCGGGAGAAGTAGGGCATTATCTGGAATGTTCTCGTGTAGCCATGTCTCTGTGAAGCAGAGTACTGGGGTGTTGCTGCCGATCTCCCGCTTATCGCCAAGTAGGCGAAGTTCATCTAGTTTATTGGGAAGGGAGCTGACATTTGTCAGGAGGGCTGCTGGGATGGCTGAATGCAGACCCTTTTTCCTCAGCCTTACAAGGGCGCCCACCCAACAGCCACGTTGTCTCTGGACTGCACGGACCACTGGAGCAGGGCCGGTAATTAGCTGTGCCTCCAGACAGAGTTGGATAGGAGCCTGTCCTCAGGTTGAGGGGCCCCGCAATGCTCCCACTGGATGAGCTGTGACCTGGTGTAGGAAGTGCGCGGGGTGTTGTATGACATGGGGGTTTCTGCTATTGCAGACTTAGTGTGGGGATTTAAAGGGACTCCGAGCTCAGAAAAAAAAGGAAAGTTGTACTCACCAGGGGCGCATGCGCAGTACTTTCACGCCGGCCGCCGTGATGACGCGAGGCGGCCGGCGTGTGACGTAATCCGCGTCATATGCGGAAGAAGCAGCCCGACACTCGGGGGAGTGTCGCCCGGGCTGCGGCCTGCCAGCCATTCTGGAGCGGGGAGAGGGAGAGGAGCCAGGACGCCGGCGTGGGACCTCCCGACCAGCACTGGGCTGGAAAAAGCCCCTGGTGAGTACAACTTTCCTTTTTTTTCTGAGCTCGGAGTCCCTTTAAGGTGGCAGGCATGACAATTTACACAGTCTGTAAACGTTACAGCATTACAAATTGGTGTGGATCCTGAACAGTAACTACATCAGCATAGCTGATGACATCCAGTTCACATCAGTTCAACAGTTTTCGAACATAAGCAGTTCACATCAAGTGTAAAAGCAGCAAGACAAATATGTAGAAGTTCAAATTGGTGCACGTTGTAGCTGACTAATTAACGGGCCAGCACTTAGGGGTACCTGGTAAGCAGGCAGATAGACCAACATGTAAACCCAAACTGTCCTTCAGACACTTGCAGAGGCAGCAGACAGGCAGAGCAGCTGCAGAGCAAAGTACCGGGCAGACAAACTGGGCCTAGCAGCTGGGCATGGTACCGTGGGGGATGTGTGTGTAGACATACCTGCTGGGACATTGCCTTGCTGTGGGTTTGGTGGGCATTCCGTTCCTGGGTCAGATTTGAGGGTTCCCGACGTGGGTATATGATGCACCTCCTGACACTAAGGCAGGTATGCAGGATGGCAGGGGGAGCATCAGCAGAGAATCCATAGCACGTGTGGTGGAAATGCTAGGTGTGCAGCCATTCCGATGGAGCACCAAGGTCCCGAACAGGCGCACCGCTGGGAGCTGCACCAGGAGCAGTGGAGACCAGTTGTCAGCTGTAGCTAGAGCTTGGACTGGGAAGGAGCCAGAGGAGGCGGGTGTTCAGTGGTAGCTGCAGCTGACGGGTGGCTGCGTCTGATGGTGGCCGTGGCTGGCTTCAGAACAGTAGCAACTGGCGGGTGCAGCAGGGAGCCCGCTGGAAGTCTGGACCACCCGGAAAGAAAATAGAGGAGGTGGACATCCAATGAGCCTCAGCCGGCATGGGAGCAGTGGAGTGGAGTCGGCATAATGGCTTTGGAGTGTAGCGGTGGGGACCGGCGCTCATCTGTGCATGCTATATTGTTGGCAGATCGGCAGCCAGTGGGTTCCTGTGGCTGGCGAGTGGCGTGCAGAAGCGTGCATATCCAGGGTTGCCTGCTGGTCCAGCTGCTTGAGTCTTTTGGGTCTCGCCACGTGGGTGGCCTGTGCAGTATTGTGTTCTGCTGAGTTGCAGGAGGTCCTGCTGGCTGCCTACAGCGTTACCTTTTACCTGACGGCTGACTAAACTAAATTAAACTAAACTTAACTCACTAAAACTAACGGAACCAAAAGAAAAACTAACAAAACGAATTAAAAAAATTTGAAAAAGAAGGAAAATTGTGGAGCCTGTGTGGCAGCCATCCGTTGGCGCCATCTTCGCCATCTTTTTATTAGAATTTCAAACATAACATACAATTATTATTATTATTAACCACTTCACCACTGAGGGGTTTTACCCCTTGAGCACCAGAGCAATTTTCACCGGGAACGGTTTTTCCCGTTCATTGATCTCCGGGCGAGCGGCCGGCGGCGTGCACGAGCGCGGACAGCGGCGGGAGGTGCGTATATCTACGCTCCTGGTGGGCAAAGGGTGTAAAAAGAAGCGTAGATATACGCACTGCTGGTGTAAAAAGAAGCGTAGACATACGCACTGCTGGTGGTAAAGTGGTTAATATCCCCTTGAGCACCAGAGATATTATTATTATTCAGTATTTATATAGTGCCGACATCTTCTGCAGCACTTTTACAGAGTGTATATAGGCTCATCAATGCAAATATGTTTGCGATAATGTTCAAGGCAGAAGTCAATACAAGATGAACAGTAGAGAAAAATGGCATACAAATAAGGGATTACATAAATCTGGTAGTGATACATTATAAAATCATGCCTAATGACGATTCTACTATTGCTAGCTGGAGGGATCTCATTGAACAAAGATTTGTTCAATCTATTGAACTATGTGGGTGATAAATTTCTTTTGGGACCTAAAATGAAAATAGTTCTGAATGAGTCACAAGTCCCCCTGGTGGTGGCTTTTCACCCTTCATACACATCAGGGGTCTCCTTCGTTTGTTTATAATATAATACAATACAATAACATTTCTATAGCGCTTTTCTCCAATAGGACTCAAAGCGCTTAGGCTAATATAATGCATACTGATAAAATAATACGACCATTGGCTTTGTGTACAATGAGACATTCTCCAGACCCTGATGAATTGTGATATCAAATCTTAGAGCAACAACTACTAGATCTTTTGACATTTAAATGCCCGTGATCAGAATGCCAAGAACATAACTTAAGTAGCTCTAAACAAAAACATCAACCTAAACTAAAATTAGGCCTGGTGCACACAAGAGGATTTTTCCTGAGCGTTTTGAGTTTTTGAAACCTCCTGCTAATGTTATCCTATGTGTCTATGCACACTGGAGCGATGAGGTTTTGTAAAAAAAAACAAAAAAAAAAAACATAGCATTACATTGGGAAGAGCTTTTGAAACCTCTAGCGTTTGGGGAGCTTTTCTGGTGTGTCTCAGCCCTTAGAAACAATAATTTTCCCTGATACTCATAAGTACACACCTACTGCTCATATGTAAATTAAGATTTGTTTAGTGAAGAGTCCACCAGTTTTGTGGTATATGGTAAAGGTAATCCTTGTCCCTTTGAGGATGTTACTAAGAAGTCTGTCCACCTTATTGCCATATCTGCGATATCTAAGGTCAGTGTATGATTTAGTAATAGTGTGTTTGGTTTGGGGCAACCTATCAGTCGCTGTCTTCGCTTTGATCCAGTGTATCCTATTTTCTGGGGAGGGGTTTTTCTGGTATGCCGGCAGGGCTTCTATTACTTTTGTTACTGCCGTCATATATTATTTCTTAGGTTTTTTTTTTTGGCCTAGTGTGTATCCCATGATCCTACCCCTCAATAGTGGTTTTGCTGCCTCCCAAAATAGTATTGGATCCTGCATGTGTGCTTTGTTGTCCTCTACATATTCAGAACACCATTGACTTAAAAGAGCAGCAAACTTCTTATTATCATATAAATAAGTTAGGAAGCACCATACTATGTAGGATTCCCTTGGTGTGGATTCCCGTAACTCCAGCTGAACAGGTGAGTGGTCAGATATAACGATATCTAGTACATCAATATTCTGTACTTTAGGCACCACTGAGTTAGAAACCAATGTAAAATCTAGCCGGGCGCACATGTCATGTGGCGCGGAGTAAAAGGAGAATTGACTATCATATGGATGGTGTAGTCTCCATACATCCACCAGTTGAGAACCTTCTACCAAGCATATCAGATTTTTTTTTTTTTTATATGATGCCGTCAGGGTAGAACTTAAAGTTCTACCCTCTACAGAGTTTCTAATAGTGTTAAAGTAGTCCCCCCCCCCCACCCACCCACACCCACACACACATTATCCAGCTGGAGGTAGGGGATCCCAAGAGAAGTTCACTGACCTCCGTCATAAATTTAATATTGTCTTCATTAGGTGCATAAACATTTAACACTTGCAGTTTCTCACCCGATACAGTGAGTTGAACCTTCACCCATCTGCCACATTTATCATGCTGCACCTCATCTAGTACTGCCAATAAGGTTTTGTGTATCAAGACTATCATCTCTGCTATTCTACCTTGGGTGTGTGACCTGTGGACCTGTCCCACCCAGCTGTTTTTTAAATACTGGAAATACTCACGCCTGAGTATCATTGTTAATTTTTGTGGCGTCCTTAGTCCCTTAAAGCAGAATATAACCCTGCATTTCAACTTTGCTCTAAAACATTATTTACAGCATATTATATGCAACCAGCATTTTTTTTACTAGACCAGCATTGGAAGGGTTACACACAGAGCTTTAAAGTTCCGTGGAGAGAAATGCAGACGCATCCGAAGTTTAGATAGATACATTTAAGTAAACACAATGTAACAAGTGAGGAATGTGACTCACTCTCTCTCTGTGTCTGGGAGCTCCTGCACAGTCAGAGTGACGGCAAAGCCCTTTTGTGGCAGCAGTTAAAACTTAAAAACAACCCCCTCCCATGACCCATTGCCTCCAGGTGTGGGACTCTATTCGCTATTCAGTGAACCTTCAGTCTCCATTCTTACCATTGCTTCCAATGGTCAATAACCCCCTGTTCCCACCAGGTTGTAATGACCCAGTAGCATTCTCATGGTGGAGCTTGAAAGGCCTCTCTAACGTCACAAACTTCCTTACATCCAGGGATATTCTTTCCTGGGCAGATATACAAGAGAAATTTCAGGCCCCTCCCAGAGAACTCTTTCGTTACCTACAAATAAGACATTGGGTTAAATCACTTATTCACGACAAAGAACTCCCATAACACATCTCTACACCTCCAGGTGGGAAGCCGACCTTAACAGCCCTAAAGATAGAGAGGACTGGCTGGATATCTGCACCTCTCCTGTAACCTACATATAGTTGAAGCCGCATATAGGATTATGACCCGTTGGTACCTAGTCCCTGCACGCATAGCCAAAGTATTTCCATCTGCAAATCCATATTGCTTCCAAGGCTGTAGAATACCTGGTGACATGTTACACACTTGGTGGACCTGTCCACGACTCACACGTTTCTGGTGCCAAGTATATAAGTTACTTTCCTCCCTCTTTCGTCAGCCTATAGCTAGAGATCCCTGGCAAGCTTTATTACATAAAAAATAGGATCTCTTATTTCAACGCAAAATAAATTAGCCTCAGTAGTACTCTCTGCAGCTACCATGACAATTGCGCGAAATTGGAAAAAGCCCTCGGTCTCCATTACCGAAGTAAAATCCAGAATTAACTCAATTATGGTCAGCGAAAAGCTAACCAGTATCCTCAGAGATACCCACAAGAAGTTTGAGAAAATTTGGGATCCCTGGATCCGTCTAGAACAGGCATGGGCAAACTTGGCCCTCCAGCTGTTAAGGAACTACAAGTCCCACAATGCATTTGCCTTTATGAGTCATGACTGTGGCTGTGGGACTCCTGCAATGCATTGTGGGACTTGTAGTTCCTTAACAGCTGGAGGGCCAAGTTTGCCCATGCATGGTCTAGAACATCCAAGTCTGGAATCTTCTTCCATCACAAGGCTGTGAGGTGGACTTTTCCCCTTGTCTTCTCTTCCTTCTCTCTTCCTCTTTCCTCTTCTTCTTTCTCTCTCCCTCTTCTTACCCGGATGGCCCCCAGATTAAACTAATTGATATAACCTTTCCTGCCCTGCTTGTCGATTGCTGGACGACAGGCACCCAGGATTGTAATTGCATGGCCCGCTACTTACCTGGGCCCTCCCCATCCCTTTGATTCTCTTTAGCAAGCTTTAGATAGCTGGACTATGTCCTCTGAGGGCTCTTTGAAGTTTCCTGATAGTAGTGTTTATATTTTAATGATACAAATGACTATCTAGTTGTACTACTGAGGATTACTCCCTTCCCCCCTGTTATGTAATGTTTACATGATGAGCATACCTGTTCAAGATATTCCTTTTGTTCCCTCTGTGCTGATATGTTATGCACTGTTTGAATGGTTTAAAACCTTAACATTTCAATAAAACCTTTGAAAACAAAACTTAAAAACAAATGCACCCAAATACTGCGCTCATGCACAACAAATATATTGTAAATATATAGTTATTGATGCGCTATATGCGTTATAATAACATTGAAATGTCTCTTTAAGACTTTAAGACTACGACCAGTGTGCTTCACATATACAGTCTTTTATAGAGAATATAGGTAGTCGATCATTTAATTCTTGCACAGAAATACAGTCTCTTATTCAAACAGCTTGGGGATCCCCCCTTCAGGTATAGACTCACCGGATGGTGCTGCTTTCTGGGCCCGTATTCGCATTCGAGGTATCGGCCACCTCACAGCCTCACGGGCAGTTCACCACCTGGTCGTCTGTGGCATTATGTAAAAGAGTATACTCCACATTGCGTAAAAGCGTAAAAAAAGGTTTTTATTGTAAAAAAATTGCAAATAGGAACATATGCTTAAAAAGTAATGTCTCTTTAATAGTTACAAGCCAGCTGATCTCAGTTTGTTTAACAAGCAAAACCGCTATAGCGGCAAATGAGGGCATGCTATGAGTGTACTACATTCAACCAGGAATACTGCTGGTTGCAAAAAGTTATACCCCCGTAAAAGTAAATAGCTGGTCAGGAGCCACGGAGTGACGTCAGAGACGTGTGACGCCGGCCGAACGCGGCTGGATAGCACACGCGGGAGATTGTAACATTACATTCAGCCTGACCAGCTATTTACTTTTGCGGGGATATAACTTTTTGCAACCAGCGGTATTCCTGGTTGAGTGTAGTACACTCATAGCATCCCCTCATTTGCCACTATAGTGTTTTTTCTTGTTAAAGCGACACTTAAGTCAAACAAAAAAAAATGAGTTTTACTCACCTAGGGCTTCCATAAGCCCCCTGCAGCTGTCCGGTGCCCTCGCCGTCTCCCTCCGATCCTCCTGGCCCCGCCGGCAGCCACTTCCTGTTTCGGTGACAGGAGCTGACAGGCTGGGGATGCAAGTGATTTTTCGCGTTCCCAGACACATTAGCACCCTCTATGCTGCTATATGGTATATGATATATGCTATAGCAGCATAGATGGCACTATTGTGGCCAGGAACGCGAATAATCACTCGCGTCCCCAGCCTGTCAGCTCCTGTCACCGAAACAGGAAGTGGCTGCCGGCGGGAACAGGAGGATCGGAGGGAGATGGCGAGGGCACCGGACAGCTGCAGGGGGCTATTGGAAGCCCCAGGTGAGTAAAACTCATTTTTTTTTTACTTAAGTGTCCCTTTAAACAAACTGAGACCGGCTGGCTTGTAACTTTTAAAGAGACATTACTTTTAAGCATTTTGTTGCTATTTGCAACTTTTTTACAATAAAAACCTTTTGTTACGCTTTTACTCGATGTGGAGTATACTCTTTTACATGCAGCTACAGACGACCAGGTGGTGAGCTGCCAGTGAGGCTGCGAGGTGGCCGATACCTCGAATGCGAATACGGGCCCGGAAGGCTGCACCATCCGGTGAGTCTATACCTGAAGGGGAATCCCCCAGCTGTTTGAATAACAGACTGTATTTCTTTGGAAGAATTAAATGAGTGCCTACCTATATTCTCTATAAAACACAGTTAAAACTTGTTTTAGAACATAAAGAGAAATTAAAAAACGTGTCACCAAGCTGCCTGTGTCATCTGGTTATGTTCATGGCTGGCTGCGTAGTCACGCAGAAAAGAAAACAGTTGCGATAGTAGGAGCTGATGCAGTGCAGTGCCCGCTCCATGTATTAACAATATCAGCTTGTATAATCAGGGTCGGGGCAGGTTAACTCAAGAAAAGAGACTCTGTGTTTTCAGGACATGAGTAACATTTGCTTCATCTATCACTTTTAAGATGGCAGGGTATAGCAAAGTAAATTTCCAGTTGCGTTGACTGCAGGCCACCTTGAATTTTTGCCTCTTTTTTGAGACTTCCTAGGAAAAGTCATTAAAGATACGTAAATTTCTAGGTTTTGGCCATTTTACCTGTACACCCTCAGTATTTAATCATGACGACTCTCGGTGGCCGCTTGCGATCAGTGACACGTGTCGGGCCTACTCTGTGGGCTCTCTCGACCTTACACATATTTGGAAGCCCAGTTCTCATGGCATTCCTGAAAAAATAATTTCTGATATAGGGGTACAATTTGCTTCTCAGTTTTGACATTCTTTCTGTGCCAGATTAGCAATATCATTATAATTTTCTTCTAGCTTTCATCCTGAAATGAACGGTCAGACCGAAAGAACAACTCAATCATTGGAACAGTATTTACAAAGTTTTGTGTCTGGCAGGAAGAATGGGCCAATTATCTTCCATTCACAGAATTTGTGTTTAATAATTTGGTTAACTCTTCCACCAAGATGTCACCTTTTCAGGTAGTTACAGGACAGAATCCCAAATGTTTCTCTGGTCCAGTTTCGAATTTCCTGTATTAGAAGATTGGCTAACATGGATTTCTTCACGTTGGTCACAGGTGCAAGAAACTTTGCGAGACAAATAAGCATAGTACTAAGAAAATGTAATTTTTCCCAGGGTACTTAGTGTGGGTTTCCACTAGAAATATTCCCCTTTGTCAAACATCCCCTAAATTGTGTCCCAAATGTATTGGTCCATTCCCTGTCACTTAAAAAATTTATATAATATAACTTATAGGGTGAAACTTCCAAAGTCTGTTAGAGGAGTAGACTCATTCCATATGTCTTTGTTAAAATCCGCTGCCAATGCCTATCTTCACCACCCGTAGTGTTAGATGGGAAATCCAAGTATAAAGTGGAAAATCTTTCTGAGTCACCCAGAGTACGTAATTATTTACAGTATGTTATTGATTGGAAGGGTTATGGACCAGAGAAGTTGGGATCCAGATCGCCATGTACATGCAGAAGAGTTTATTCGAGAATTACATTCTCACCATCCATCATAAGATGGAGTGTTTGGAGATAATTTCTTAAGGGGGGTAATGTTACTTCTTCACCTCCTCCTCGTTCCACCGATTATTCAATGGCCTCCAAAGCTCGGCACCTCTGAAAGTCCTGCATGCTCACGTGAACTAACTCCCTATGACTGGGCGATGGGGGTACTTGGTGTTCCCCATGCTCTGTGGCACTGTCTCTGAACTAGGAAGTGGTTCACAGGTCCAGAGTCAATCATTAGAGGCAGGTTTAGCTTTCATTGACCGGCCATTGTGGGGAGATCTCCTGATTGGTGCTGTGCAGTATAAAAGTCTAGTTGGCACAGTTATAAGTTGCCTGGGATAGTGCTAGCTGCTAGGTATTCCTTGCTATAGCTTACTCATTGTCTGAATCCTTGCTTGAAGTGCTGCTTGTTTTTTGACTTGTCTGTTGTCTGGACCAACTCTCATCTGTTTGACCACTCTTCTGTCTCATCCCTGTATCTGTGTGATCTTATGTTTATGGCCTTTGGCTTGCTGACTACCAGATCGTTCACAATTAGGATTGACTGTCATCTGATTATACGTATATGACACCTGGCTTCCTGACTATGAGATTGTATGAATTGTGATCGGACATCTGTAACTCGCATGCATCATAGCTGTATGGGTACTGGTAGTACCATTGCCTTAGAGGCCTTTAGTCCCTATACCTTGTGCATTTAGGCCTGGGTGTAACCCAAGTCAGGCAGGCACACTTGTCTCCTGTTCAAGCACAGGGTGAAGATTACCTAAGTAGAATGGGGCATATTGACTGATATTAAAGCAGGTGGATCTGCTGGTCCTTACACCCAATCCTTGAAACTATTGGTATACGAGTTGTGAGTAGGTACCATTGGGTGAGTAGGGTGTATATATGATGAATTAAAGTCTTACCAGAGAATGGACCACTATTGCAAAAAAATGTAAAATTTAAAATAAATGTAAACACATACAAATAAGACATACATTTCTTTCAGAGTAAAATGAACCATAAATTACTTTTCTCCTATGTTGCTTTCACTTACAGTAGGTAGTAGAAATCTGGCAGAACCAACAGGTTTTGGACTAGTCCATCTCTTTATGGGCGATTCTCAGCATGGCCTTTATTCTTTATAAAGACATTGCCTAAAAATAATTTATACAGAGATGCTGGCCAGATTCCCTGTTCGCAGCACACTTTTTTTGGCAGTTAGATGGAGCAACTGCTATTCATTAACTGCTTTTGAAAATGAAGAAAGCCTTGATAATCCCCCATGAGCAGATGGTCTAGACCAAAATCAGTTTGATTTCTTTATTTTCATCTGTTAGATTTATATTACCTACTGTAAGTGACAGAAACCTAGGAAAAAAGTAATTTATGTCTCATTTTACGCTAAAAGAAATGTACTTCTAGTTTCTATGACATTTTATGATTTTCGCGATAGTGGTCCTGAAGGTTTATTGGACACCAATAAAAGATGACAGGATTTGCGGGACTCGCTCACTTCCTCAGGTCAATAATAAAATTGTCTTTGAGGGTAGCAAGCATGTACTTGGATCATCTAAGGCAAGGGTCCACATATTTTTTCGGTCAAGGGCCGGGTCAACATACTTCAGACTGCTGGGTGGCCAGAACATACATAAAATGATGTTGAAAAACATTACATTGAATCTAGGTATTGATTCCATCCCAATCATGCCCAGAGGAGAATTCCCAGCAGCAGCCATTCAGTCATGTGTCGTGCGGAGAACATCTTTGCTACAGACAGTGAAGCATACCAAGGTATGGACAGCACTGTCACCTGATGCAGAATTGGAATGACTGCTCACTGGCTTCTACAGTATGTGGATGGGTGATGCCAGCATTGCTATTCTATATGTGGGCTGTTGACATTCAACTGTGCAGTGAGCCACATTTATAAATTGTACTTTTTTGTGCTGGGTGGGGGCAGTGAAAAAGCCTCAGCGGGCCGCATTTGGCCCGCAGGCCTTAGTTTGAGGACCACTGGTCTAAGGATTAGAAATTTTCCACATGCATAATATTGTGGTTGCCTATTACCAACCCATGTATGTAAGTAGTATTTGTTTGCAACTTTTATCTCACTACCTAGAAATACAACACCTTATTGGCACTCTGTTTCTCTTGCTCAACACCTCAGTTTCATCCAATGGACACCCTTCATTTTAATGTGGGCTTAACCCCGCCCCCTGCCCTTTCAACCTCAGGAAGTTGTTCCCTTCTTCCTGGTATAAATTCTAGCAAAGTGTGCATGCAGGCTCGTTAACTGACGAAGGAGTGGATACGATGAAACGCGTCTTGACGATACCTGCACACTGTCACCCCAGAGAGCGACCTGACGTCCACTCATCATCTGGACCTACGCTGCCGCTGGCCACTGCAGCCCCAGGCTCTACTCTTATGAGGGGACGATTCTTTTCAAGGCTATAAGCCTCACTGAATGCCTGTCTGTTTCATATATCTAGTAAGTGCAAATTTGGATTTGCGCAGTTTTTATTGATTAAAAGGTATCACTGTAACGATCGGTGGGCGCAGAGAGTATCTGATTACCGGTGATCTGCAGTGTCACCGGAAATACAGATATATACCAGATTATAAGTGATCTGCAGTCTCACCGATAATCTGATATACAAACTAACCTCTGTTCACCTGAGTAGAGTGTAGTGTTTGGTGTAACAGTATCACTTTGAGGACTAGGCCTCAGTGCAGCAAGGAGTACTGCACAGATTCCTTCCGCAGACCTGAGCTCTCCAAGATGGGAGGAGTCAGACTGACAGTAGGAAGGATGTCTGAAAGTGACCCTCAGGAGAAGGGTCGCTAACAGAGCGAGGAACCGCCTCCAACGGTAAGGTCGGTTCTCGAGGTCGGATAAGCCAGGTCGTACACACACGGACAGATAAAGTACAAGATCAGGAGGCAAAGGCGGAGTCAAAGTACAGGCAGGGTTCAGCAACGGGGTATCAGATATATCGGGGTACAAAATCAGGAGGCAGAAGCAGAGTCAAGGAACGAGCCGGGGTTCGGCAACAGAGTATCAGAAATATCGAGGTACAAGATCAGAGTTCAGAAGGGTAGTCAAGGCAGGCAAAAGTCATAACAGATAATCACAATCAAACTAGTACTTTAGCTATCAACAGAATCTAGCTAAGTGTAGGATTACAGCTCCAGCTGGTCCCGGCACACTTGCGGATCTGACACGCCAGACAAAGAGCAAGTGAACAACCAGCAGTATATATACTCTAGGACCTTTCCAGGACCTCCCTAATTGCTGGTCCAATGAGAGCAGTGGAATTTGTCAGCTGACCCAGCTGGTCAGCCGACACCCTTCTAACTGCTATTTAAACTCTGCCTTTCTGCTCGCGCGCGTGTAAGTCTGAATCTTGGTGGACTATCAGTCCCAGCCACACCAGTACTGTCATGCAATGTATCTAGTGCGGGGGCCGCCTCTGATGCGGATTCCGCCGCACTGCCTATGCGGCATGCAGCGTTTTTTCCGCGTTGTGACGCCATGCTGGACGCGGAAACAGCCGCCTCACCTTGAGAGACGGCGGCATTTCCGCGTTTCCTTACAGTACCCCCCCCCCCGAGGAGTGGACTCCGGACAACTCCTACCAGGTTTCTCGGGATGTAAGGCATGAAACTCCCTTCTTAACTCGTCTGCATGCATGCGTGAACCCGGTACCCATTGTCTCTCCTCAATGCCGTACCCTTTCCAATGTACGAGGTACTGAACCGAGTTTTGAACCGTGCGGGAATCTAAAATCTTTTCCACTTCATATTCAGGTTGGGCATCTACTAACACAGGAGGAGGAGGAGTGGGACCCACCTGGACTGCGGGTTTAAGAAGTGATACGTGGAAGGACCTCACTCCCCGCATGCTGGTGGGAAGATCAACGGTATATGTGACCTCGTTGATCTTCCTAGCAACCGGGAATGGACCCACGAACCTGGGACCAAGTTTGTCAGAAGGTTGTCTCAGGGTCAAGTGACGTGTAGATACCCAGACCAAGTCCCCTGGTCTGAACCTCCACTCCACTGAGCGTTTTTTGTCAGCTTGACCCTTCTGACTCAAAAACGCCTTTTGTAAACTCTCTCTCACCGTGCGCCAAATGTCTTTAAAAGACCTCTGCCAGGCCTCCAGAGCTGGAAACGGGGTGGAGGCCACTGGAAATGGTGAGAACTTGGGCAATTTTCCAGACACAACCTGGAACGGAGAGAATCCGGTGGAAGAGCTTTTCAAATTATTTTGTGCGAACTCCGCGAAGGGCAGAAATTTAACCCAGTCGCTCTGCGTCTCCGCAACGTAGCACCTCAAAAATTGCTCCAATGACTGGTTGATTCTCTCCGTTTGCCCATTGGTCTGTGGGTGGTAGCCCGATGAAAATGACAGCTTCATGCCCATCTGTTGGCAGAATGCCCTCCAGAATCTAGAAACGAACTGGACTCCCCGATCCGACACTATGTTCTCCGGAATGCCGTGCAGCCGGAAGACATGTGTAATAAACAAGTCGGCCAATTCCTGGGCTGAGGGGAGTCCTTTCAAGGGCACGAAATGGGCCATTTTACTGAAGCGGTCGACTACCACCCAAATGACCGACATACCTTCTGACTTGGGAAGTTCGCCCACAAAATCCATGGACAAATGAGTCCATGGCTCACTCGGGGTGGGTAAAGGCTGCAAGGTACCCACAGGTGCCAGCCGGGAGGGTTTACTCTTAGCGCAAACTGCACACTCCCTAACGAACTCCTTGCAGTCTGCTGCTAAAGAAGGCCACCAGGCACACCTGGATACTAGATCCTGAGTTCTAGATGCCCCAGGGTGTCCCGCATTCTTGTGAGAATGAAACATCTGCAAAGTGCGGAGACGAAAGGGTAGGGGTACAAACATCACCCCTTCAGGTTTCCCTTCGGGGACATCCTGCTGAAAAGGCCTCAGGGTCTCTGTCCAGTCCTCCCAAGTCTCAGCTGCCGCTAACACTAGCCTCTGTGGGATAATGGACTCTGGGGCAGGAGGCTCGGCTGTCTCTGGCTCAAAGCATCTGGACAGAGCATCTGCCTTAACGTTCTTGCTGCCCGGGGTGTATGTAATCAGGAACCTGAACCTCGAAAAAAATAACGACCATCGAGCCTGACGGGGACTTAACCTCTTAGCCCCCTCGATGTATTCCAGGTTTTTGTGATCGGTGTATACCGTAATCATATGCTCTGCTCCTTCCAGCCAATGACGCCACTCCTCAAAGGCAAGTTTAATGGCAAGGAGCTCTCTGTTGCCTATATCGTAGTTTCTCTCTGCCGGAGAGAACCTACGAGAGAAATAGGCACAGGGATGTAATCTTCCCTGCAACCCTGATCGCTGAGACAGCACAGCCCCTACCCCGACCTCTGAGGCGTCCACCTCAACAATAAAGGGGTAAGAAGTGTCAACGTGCCTCAGAATGGGTGCTGAGCAAAACAAGTCTTTCAGAGTGGAGAATGCTCGTAGAGCTTCTGGAGTCCAGTGGTTAGTATCTGCCCCTTTTTTTGTAAGACTGGTGAGGGGTGAAATGACCGTGGAATACCCCTTTATGAACCTTCTGTAATAGTTCGCAAAGCCTAAGAACCGCTGTAAAGATTTTAACCCCACGGGTTGGGGCCACTCTAACACAGCAGAGACTTTGGCGGGATCCATACACAGGCCCGTGGTGGAAATAATGTAACCCAGAAAGGCGACAGATGTTACTTCGAAAATACATTTCTCAAGTTTAGCGTATAACGAGTTTTGTCTTAGTTTGCTGAGTACAAATTTCACATGCGTTCTGTGCTCAGAGAGGTTGTTGGAGAAAACAAGTATATCGTCTAGATAGACCAGCACGAATCTCCCCAACACCTCTCTGAAGACCTCGTTGATGAGTTCCTGGAAAACGGCCGGGGCATTACATAACCCAAAGGGCATCACTAGGTACTCGTAATGCCCGTCTGGCGTGTTAAAGGCCGTTTTCCACTCATCACCCTTTCTTATGCGTACCAGGTTGTACGCGCCCCGTAAATCCAGTTTTGAGAAGATCTTGGCGTCTGTGACCTGCGTAAATAAATCAAAATCAAAAGAGCGATGTGGGGGTAATTTGTCTGCTGCCTTGGGACAGAACACATCAGAATATTCTAAATATTGCTCAGGTACCCCTTGTACATGAACCCTGGTTTGGCCCAGTGTCACCTTCCCTAAACATTGCTGAAAGCAGCGTGCTGACCAAGAAACCAGTTGGCCGGTGGCCCAATCGATGTGCGGAGAATGAAGGTGCAACCATGGCATGCCGAGTATAATGGTGGAAGTAGACATATGCAACACAAAGAATTGTAATTTTTCCCAGTGCAGAACCCCTATGGTGACTCCCACCTCTGGTGTCTGAGACAGTGGGTGACTCCCTTGCAGAGGAGAGTCATCCACTGCCGTAACCTGGATGGGTGGTTGTACAGGTGTGAGTGGGATACCCAATTTCTTAGCAAACTCAAAATCCATAAAATTTGCCGCGGAGCCTGAATCGATAAAGGCTTCCGTGACCTCGGTTTTATCTTCCCACGTAATGGTGCAGGGAAGAAGCAACCGTTTTTCTTCTAAGGGTAAAAGTCGGACGCCCAGGGTGTTACCCCCTACCACTCCCAGGCGGTAGCGTTTTCCCGGCTTATTAGGGCAGTTTCGTACTATATGCCCCCCTTCAGCGCAATACAGACACAGCTGTTCGGTCATTCTCCGTCTTCGCTCCACCTGGGTCAATTTTGACCGACCAATCTGTATTGGCTCGGATGGAAGCAAGACCGGAGAAGACGAAACAGTAGGAGGTGGAATCACTGGGGCTGTGGCGTAAGACACCCCTCTGACACGGGAACTACCCCTGGTCTGCCTTTGGTAGCCCAGCCTGCGGTCGATCCGGATGGCCGCTGAGATGGCCTCATCGACTGTTCTGGGTTCGGGCTGACTTAACATCATGTCAGAGACCTCATCGGACAGCCCTGACAAGAAACAATCTAACAGGGCATGAGTGTCCCACCTGGCCGTAACTGACCACCTCCTAAACTCGGCCGCGTAATCTTCGACCGGACCTTCGCCTTGACGCAATAGCTTGAGCTTCCGCTCAGAAGTCGAGGCAAGGTCTGGATCGTCGTAAATTACCGCCATAGCCTTAAAGAATTCCTCTACAGAGGTAAGCGCTTTGTCTCCGGTGGGCAGGCTATATGCCCATGACTGGGAGTCGCCGGACAACAAAGTTTTAATAAACGTGACCCTCTGGGTCTCAGTACCCGAAGATTGGGGTCTCAACTCAAAATAGGAAAATACTCTACTCCTAAAATTCCGGAAGTCAGATCTGTGGCCGGAAAAGCTTTCAGGGACAGGCATACGTATGTCAGAGCTAGGAGAGGATCGCACATGATTCACTGATGTCTGGAGGGTTTGTACAGACCCTGATAGGGCATCAATAAGAGTTATGTGGGTGCCCAGTACTTGATTGATGTTGTCCACCGAAGCGGCAAGTACACCCAGACAATCAGTGTTTGCGTCCATTTTGTATTTGGGTCTGGCGTTCTGTAACGATCGGTGGGCGCAGAGAGTATCTGATTACCGGTGATCTGCAGTGTCACCGGAAATACAGATATATACCAGATTATAAGTGATCTGCAGTCTCACCGATAATCTGATATACAAACTAACCTCTGTTCACCTGAGTAGAGTGTAGTGTTTGGTGTAACAGTATCACTTTGAGGACTAGGCCTCAGTGCAGCAAGGAGTACTGCACAGATTCCTTCCGCAGACCTGAGCTCTCCAAGATGGGAGGAGTCAGACTGACAGTAGGAAGGATGTCTGAAAGTGACCCTCAGGAGAAGGGTCGCTAACAGAGCGAGGAACCGCCTCCAACGGTAAGGTCGGTTCTCGAGGTCGGATAAGCCAGGTCGTACACACACGGACAGATAAAGTACAAGATCAGGAGGCAAAGGCGGAGTCAAAGTACAGGCAGGGTTCAGCAACGGGGTATCAGATATATCGGGGTACAAAATCAGGAGGCAGAAGCAGAGTCAAGGAACGAGCCGGGGTTCGGCAACAGAGTATCAGAAATATCGAGGTACAAGATCAGAGTTCAGAAGGGTAGTCAAGGCAGGCAAAAGTCATAACAGATAATCACAATCAAACTAGTACTTTAGCTATCAACAGAATCTAGCTAAGTGTAGGATTACAGCTCCAGCTGGTCCCGGCACACTTGCGGATCTGACTACGGATCTGGGTGCTCCCACATGTGTGATCGCACGCCAGACAAAGAGCAAGTGAACAACCAGCAGTATATATACTCTAGGACCTTTCCAGGACCTCCCTAATTGCTGGTCCAATGAGAGCAGTGGAATTTGTCAGCTGACCCAGCTGGTCAGCCGACACCCTTCTAACTGCTATTTAAACTCTGCCTTTCTGCTCGCGCGCGTGTAAGTCTGAATCTTGGTGGACTATCAGTCCCAGCCACACCAGTACTGTCATGCAATGTATCTAGTGCGGGGGCCGCCTCTGATGCGGATTCCGCCGCACTGCCTATGCGGCATGCAGCGTTTTTTCCGCGTTGTGACGCCATGCTGGACGCGGAAACAGCCGCCTCACCTTGAGAGACGGCGGCATTTCCGCGTTTCCTTACAATCACACTACGGAGCGCTCCTCCTGTTCTGTTTCCTTTTATCTTATAATATTGTGGTTGTCTATTAGCAACCCATGTATGTAAGTAGTATTTGTTTGCAACTTGTATCTCACTACCTAGAAATACAACACCTTATTGGCACTCTGTTCTCTTGCTCAACACCTCAGTTTCATCCAATGGACACCCTGCATTTTAAATTATTGGGAATGTTTAACTAAACAGATATCGGATGTATCTGCTTCTAAAGATGCCCATTCATTACTCTATTTGCGGCATCAATATTCCACAGATTTGATTATAATTATCAAATCTGGCAGAGATCTTGGCCGCCCATTCGTCTTGTTTGATTTTGGACAGAAATCAATCCAAATGACAATCGATCTGGCATGCTGGAAATATGTTTTTTTTTAAAAGGGCGTGTTCTGGTGTGCGACAGTAGCAGTGTTCAATTTTCCAACAGAACCCCCTCAGAACGAGTGATGAGTGTTATAGAGTAGTTATGGATCACCTGTCACCTCCTCTATTTCCCAGTGTGTTCTCTCCATTACTGCCAGGGCACTTATACCCCATGACCTGACGGCACATACAAGGTCTTGCATGTGCCACTTCATCAAGGGGTACTGGCAATAGAAAGAAAACGGGTCACTGGAGAAGGTGTGCCAGCAGACCAGTGAACCAAAACTACACTGCAACACTCACCACGGGTCCAGAGGGGTGCACATTACATGGAGAAGACCAGGGGGCATGGCAGGCAGAGGTGGCTGCACAAATTCCTGAAATCATTTGGAAAGCTGTGTGCAGATGAGTGGCAGCATCAGAGAGGGATCTATCTGATGTTTGAATTGTCTGCCTCATCTGCCAATGTGTGGGCACCTTAACTTATTTAACCATTTTCAGACCACTCTGGCATCTGCTTATCGGATGCCCTGAAACCACTGTAACAATTTTTAAAGATATTTTCAGAGCATTACCCAGGCTTGAAGATTTCTACCAAAACTTAGTGCAGTTTAATATTTTGGCATTCTTTTTTATGAACAATTTTTTAGTTTACATATTGATGACTTTGTTTATATCATTGTGATTGTAGCCTGATTCAAACCCAGGAAACTGTTGGGCTTTCCGTGGATCACAGGGCTATGTGGTGATTCATCTGTCTAGTCGTATCCGTCCAACAGCTGTCACCCTGGATCACATCCCTCGTTCTTTGTCACCTAAATCCACAATTTCAAGCGCTCCGAAAGATTTTTCTGTTTATGTAAGTATATACTATTTTTTTTCCTGTTTGCTCAAAGAAAACCATATTATTATTATTATTGATTTATAAAGCGCCAAAATATTTTATCTTGCTGTACAAAGTAAGAAACAAACATGGGGTACATAATAATACAGACAATGGTGTACACCAATATACAAGATACATAATTAGTGACAAAATACAAAAAACGATACAAAATACAGAATTGGTAATGACAGTGATAAAAGTAACAAGATAAATAAAATGTATAATGATTTCCAAGACACAAAAGGGGGAGGGAGCCCTGCTTTTGTGAGCTTACAATCTAAAGGATTCACATCTAAATCTAATATCCACTTGCTTTATTATCACCAGTGACATACTATAAGCAAAATCAGTCCATTTAATATGATGGTCTAAAGAAGTTTCTCTTGAAGAAAAATAAGGGAGATGGAGGGAGGGAGAAGTTTTAAAGTAGAGGTGCCTTGCAAGCACCATGTCCACTAGTGGTGCACCCCAGTCGGGTGCCTGAAAATTAAGAGGGAAGGTTTGAAATTATTCTCTAGGTCCTCATCTTGATTCTTTTTCTGTTTCTCTTGTGTTGCTGGGTCTTTTTTTTTTTTTATTGGCTAGAATAGTCTCGTGTTTGCTTGCTTTTAATGGTGTCTCAGAAGCAACCACCCGCATTCATCCTCTGTGGCTGGCAAATATCACCAACCCCACCTCTATTTATGCCTCCAGTCAAATAAGGCTAGCTTACATCAGACACAGCGAGGAAAGGTCTAGCAAGGAAAGGATGGGAAAACTGCTGCCTGAGGCAAACTTGTGAGGATTGAGGATGCACCCGCCCCCCCCCCTCCCCGACAATTAGCACCACACATTTATAGCAGCGGTGCGATAAAACAAAAATACCTTCAGTATAGGTAGGTAGGAGGTAGGTGGCCAGGTATAGGAATCCAGTTACAGGTGCCCCCACTATAGGCTAGCCAGGTAAGTGCCACCACTATAGGTATCCAGGTATAGTTGCCCTCAGTATAGGTAGCCAGTATAGTTGCCCCCCCCCATATAGTTGACCCAGTATAGGTAGCCACCAGTATAGGTAGCCAATATAGTTACCCCAGTATAGGTAGCCAGGTAGGTGCCTCAAGTACAGGTAGCCAGCCATCATTATAGGTATCCAGTATATTTACCCCCAGTATAGGTAGCCAGTGTTGGAATTTAAGTATGATATGCTTGAATTCAGGGCCCTCAGTTACTTAAGATAACTGGTTTTAGTAAAAAGACTTGCTATGCAGAGTGTCTCTTTAAATGACATAGACATTTGGAGAAATTACAGTTCTGAGGTTTCATAGCACTTTCTGTGTGTCTTCTACAAGGCCGTAGAAGCGATATCAGCGCATATGCCAAACTGGTTGTCTGCAGCGTTCACAAAACAGGACCCATTGTTATGAAAACATTCTGACAGTACATAAAACAATGGTCCTGGGACATATTACCTCATTTTCGGGGTATTAAAGGAGGAAAAGCCATATTTGGCTTTTCCCATCTGAGCAGGTGCGGGCAGTGTTATCCATCACATGCTCTTATCAGCCAATTGCAGGCATGGGATGCGATGGGTGACTGGTCCGTCCCTGCCGGGTGATGTCAAAGTTAACTCTTTTGAGGCTAGTATAAAATAGCCGACATGGGCTCCAGAGAGCCACTTCCACTTTCTTCTAGTTACTCCTACTTCTATTCATTTCCTAATTTCTTGTAACGTCACTTATCTGTATAGTTGCCCCAATATAGGTAGCCAGTATAGTTGCCCACATTATAGGTGGAAGCAGTAAAAAAGGGCGCATATGGCTAATGGACAAAAAGGGCGCCGCCATAGACTGCAATGCAAAATATCAGCTATTGGGCGCCCGACAGGAAATTTGTTCACCCGAGAAATAGGGTTGCAAAAGTTTTCTTGTACAGTACAACAGTATAAGGTTTATTACAAATATCGTTTACAAATTCGTTTGTGTTTTACTTATTTTTCGTTTTTAAATTTCGCTTATAGGAGGTTTTACTTATTTTTCCGTTTTTAAATTTCGCTTTCAGGACTGTAACAAGTAAATTTTCGTTTACACTTATTTTATCATTTTAAAATTCGTTTTCATATGTATAATGCTTAAATATGGTTTTCAACCATATTCTATTAGAAATACATCGCTTTTGGTATTAACTTTTTTAACGTTATTTAGACTTATAATGTTTCGATTATAGTTTTCAGATTTATTAACTTACTAATAAATCGCTATATCGTACGTGATTGTAAGGCTATTTATTCTAATATATATATATATATATATATATATATATATATATATATATATATATATATATATATATTTTTTTTTCTATTTACAGTGTAATATTATTAATGTGTACGTGATTTTAAGGCTATTTATTCTATTACAAATATATACATTATTCTATTCATGTTATTTATAGTGAAGTATTTTAAGGATTAAATATATTATTGTTTATATGTGTGTAAGGGTGTTTGTGCAATGGGGACGGTTAGGGTTAGGCACCACCAGGGGGATGGTTAGGGTAAGGCACCACCAGGGGGATGTTAGGGTAAGGCATCACCAGGGGGATGGTTAGGTTTAGGCACCACCAGGTGGGTGGTTAGGGTTAGGCACCACCAGGGTGGTGGTTAGGGTTAGGCACCACCAGGGGGGTGGTTAGGGTTAGGCACCACCAGGGGGGTGGTTAGGGTTAGGCACCACCAGGAGGGTGGTTAGGGTTAGATATTTTATTAGAAAAAAATATCAAATAAATACAGGCATACAACATAATAAATAAAATAAAAGTATGCACAGCAAGTACAATGATCATACCATAACACAACTACAGGGAATTCCTTAAGAAAGGAAAAAGAAGCTCCAGAAAGAAAACAATTGTGAACCAAAAACTAGAGTCAACAAAACATAATTAGTCTTCGCATGATTAACCACTTCAGCCTAACTGGACGAAAATTTTCGTCCAGTTAGGCTGAGCGCACTCCCGCGGGTCGCGCGCGCTCCCGCGGGACCCCCGTGCGCGCCCCTGCTGCTGGCCGTTAGCCCAGCGATCAATGAAAGGGATTATAAATCCCTTCCACTGATCAGACCCCCCCCGGAGAAAAGCCGACAGCGTCTCTTCAGACGCTGCGGCTTTTCTGAGCTCTGGTCTTCTTTCTTCTTCTTGTGGCCAAATAGCAAATTACACCAAAAACACACTTTGTATTAAATAAATACATTTTTAAACATGAAAAATCCCCTGTTTACCTCCCACACCAAAAAATACCCACATACAAGTTTTAATAAAAAATAAAAAAAAAATTACAATAATAAAAAAAAAACAAATAGTTACCTAAGGGTCTGAACTTTTTAAATATTCATGTCAAAAGAGTATATCAATATGATTTATTAAATTATGGGCTTCTAAATAGTGATGGACGCAAATTGAAAAAATGCACCTTTATTTCCAAATTGAATATCGGCGCCATACATTGTGATAGGGACATAATTTAAATGATGTAATAAGCGGGACAAATTGGTAAATAAAGTACATAGGTTTTAATTATGGTAGCATGTATTAATTTCAAACTATAATGGCCAAAAGCTGAGGAATAATGATTTTTTTCCATTTCTTTCTTAATATTCCTGTTAAAATGGATTTACAATAAATTAATTCTCAGCAAAATGTATCACCCACAGAAAGCCTAATTGGTGGTGGAAAAAAAACAAGATATAGATCCATTCATTGTGCCGAGTAGTGATAAAGTTCAAACAAAATAAATCCACTGCGCTCCTGTTCCAAAGATTATCCTATAAAGAAACAAGCATACTAGACATAGCGTAATACTGTATTCACAAGTCCACACTTCAAAACCCGTGCCGTGTGAGCAACCAGCGCATCCACTCGTGTAACCACCACCCGTAATTGGAGAGGCTCACCAGATTCCAGCCACCTCGCTTTTCAGGTGGATCTCTCGCTTTTTGTTTTGCCTCACCCCAGCACATCAGTGAAGCATACCCATTAGTAGAAACAAGGCATTTATTTTCTTCGTATAAAATCACTAAAATACAAATAAAATCTCATTGCGCAGTAAGTTCAAACATTTGGTACATAGCAGCGCTTCTCGTGCCTACTAGTAACTTACAAGCTCCAAAGTAGAGATAAGCATATCAGACCGGTGATCCTAAGAACCTTGCAAGCGTGGAGTTGATTACCATGCGGCGTCCCGCTAGCTACAGTCCCCACGTTGCTCCGTGCTTCCTCTTGCCACACATCGCTGAGCTATGGGCGTATCTGCGTCTGGCGTACTGGCTCTGCCCAGGGCCAGTACGCCACTCGTGGTTACACTCGTGGATGCACTGGTTGCTCACACGGCACGGGTTTTGAAGTGTGGACTTGTGAATACAGTATTACGCTATGTCTAGTATGCTTGTTTCTTTATAGGATAATCTTTGGAACGGGAGCGGGAAATTTCACCATTGGACATTCTCACAGCGAACCCATTGGACTTATTATTGAGTAATTTATCATTGAGTAATTGATGTGCTGAAACTTTAAAGAGGAGCTGTTAGGTATAAGGTCTCAGAGAAAATAAACACATATATCAGTAGCTAAAGATTGGCTGTACTTACATTACATATGCATTTCACTGTCCACGTTTGGATTTCACAGAATTTGTATATAGTATATGCAGAGATAGATGCTCCTGACAGCTCATGGCAGGCTCCATGTTTTTCTGTCAAATGTGTCGTCATGTCCTGCCTGATTCCTGATCACAGATAAGCTCGTTCTTGAATAACACAGTGTGCAGTGAATATTAATGAGCCATGTGGCTAGGAACAATAGCTGACTCCTGCAGAGTACTCTGCCCCGAGATTTATCAGTGCTACACAGCTAGACTGATTACAAGCTTCTGTACCGTCTCATTAGCAGCCGAGGGGAGGGCCCCAGAATGCTTTGCAGTTTAGCTGCGGCTTGCGTCTTTATGGGTCTATAACAGCCTTTAACCACCCTGGCGTTCTGATTAAATCGCCAGGGTGGCTGCGGGAGGGTTTTTTTTAAATAAAAAAAAAACTATTTCATGCAGCCAACTGAAAGTTGGCTGCATGAAAGCCCACTAGAGGGCGCTCCGGAGGCGATCTTCCGATCGCCTCCGGCGCCCAGAATAAACAAGGAAGGCCGCAATGAGCGGCCTTCCTTGTTTTGCTTATATCGTCGCCATAGCGACGAGCGGAGTGACGTCATCGACGTCAGCCGACGTCGTGACGTCAGCCGCCTCCGATCCAGCCCTTAGCGCTGGCCGGAACTTTTTGTTCCGGCTACGCTGGGCTCAGGCGGCTGGGGGGACCCTCTTTCGCCGCTGCTCGCGGCGAATCGCCGCAGAGCGGCGGCGATCAGGCAGCACACGCGGCTGGCAAAGTGCCGGCTGCGTGTGCTGCTTTTTATTTCATTAAAATCGGCCCAGCAGGGCCTGAGCGGCAGCCGCTGGCGGTGTTGGACGAGCTGAGCTCGTCCAGACCGCTCAGCTGGTTAAGATAAGCACACATCAAAGGTAACTGAGATGTTTATCTTCACTAATGGCTTTTGAGCTTCCTTCTAAACTGTTTAACACAGGAGAATAGAGGTTTAAATTAGCTTCTGCAGCCTGACAGTTACTCTTTAAGATTGGCGCTGCTGGTTGATATATATATAGTGATAAAGTTATTAGCAAATGAATGGGAGGTGAAAGTTGCTCAGATGCAAAAAAAATTCAACCCTGTAGGCTGAAGTGGTTATAATATAGACCAATGCATTTAAACCTTAAGTACAGGAAAATGTTCCATATAAGCAAGACATTTCCACAATACAAAAGTATAATACGTCAGGCACTGCCTAGGAGGTACTCAGGTGCTCACACTCACACCGACAAGACCTAAGAACCAAATAAAACACATAACAGAAAACCCACATCAAAAGGACAAACAAACACTAGACAAAACTAAAATATAAGGCAACGTGAAAAAAAACAAAACACACACATAAGCAGGAACACAAATGGATAACTCCTTTGAGTTTGTGGCCTTTCTTCAAAAAAACCATCAAAAAACTAGAGTGAAAGGAGAAGAAATAGGAAGCCACACCACAGAGAGACTCCACCAGGTCAAGAAGGCCTGACGTTCTGCCATGCCAGAACCCAAGCCGCTCTTCCCAGCTTACCCACCTCACCCAGAATGTTGCTCACCACCACCTGGACAGGCAAGTTTTTCTTCCTAATGGCTAAATCGCACCATGCCAACCACGTGTGATGCCTAACCACTAAACTAACTACGTACAACATGCATAAATCAAAACCCTGGCGTTGGTTGAAAGCCCCATATGCCCACTCAGCATAACTAAGATGCTCCAGGAATGGGATATTGAGGGACCCGCCCACCTGTTTGTATACATCTACAGTGACTTGCAAAAGTATTCCGCCCCATTGAAGTTTTCCACATTTTGTCACATTACTGCCACAAACATCAATCAATTTTATTGGAATTCCACATGAAAGACCAATACAAAGTGGTGTACACATGAGAAGTGGAACGAAAATCATACATGATTCCAAACATTTTTTACAAATCAATAACTGCAAAGTGGGGTGTGCGTCATTATTCAGCCCCCTGAGTCAATACTTTGTAGAACCACCTTTTGCTGCAATTACAGCTGCCAGTCTTTTAGGGTATGTCTCTACCAGCTTTGCACATCTAGAGACTGAAATCTTTGTCCGATTCTTCTTTGAAAAACAGCTCCAGCTCAGTCAGATTAGATGGATAGCATTTGTGAACAGCAGTTTTCAGATCTTGCCACAGATTCTTGATTGGATTTAGATCTGGACTTTGACTGGGCCATTCTAACACATGGATATGTTTTGTTTTAAACCATTCCATTGTTGCCCTGGCTTTATGTTTAGGGTCGTTGTCCTGCTGGAAGGTGAACCTCCGCCTCGTTGTCCTGCTGGAAGGTGAACCTCCGCCCCAGTCTCAAGTCTTTTGCAGACTCCAAGAGGTTTTCTTCCAAGATTGCCCTGTATTTGGCTCCATCCATCTTCCTATCAACTTTGACCAGCTTCCCTGTCCCTGCTGAAGAGATGCACCCCCCGAGCATGATGCTGCCACCACCATATTTGACAGTGGGGATGGTGTGTTCAGAGTGATGTGCAGTGTTAGTTTTCTGCCACACATAGCGTTTTGCATTTTGGCCAAAAAGTTCCATTTTGGTCTCATCTGACCAGAGCACCTTCTTCCACATGGTTGCTGTGTCCCCCACATGGCTTCTGGCAAACTGCAAACGGGACTTCTTATGCTTTCTGTTAACAATGCCTTTCTTCTTGACACTCTTCCATAAAGGCCAACTTTGTACAGTGCATGACTAATAGTTGTCCTATGGACAGAGTCTCCCACCTGAGCTGTAGATCTCTGCAGCCCGTCCAGAGTCACCATGGGCCTCTTGACTGCATTTCTGATCAGTGCTCTCCTTGTTCGGCCTGTGAGTTTAGGTGGATGGCCTTGTCTTGGTAGGGTTAAAGTTGTGCCATACTCCTTCCATTTCTGAATGATCGCTTGAACAGTGCTCCGTGGGATGTGCAAGGCTTTGGAAATCTTTTTGTAGCCTAAGCCTGCTTTACATTTCTCAATAACTTGATCCCTGACCTGTCTTGTGTGTTCTTTGGACTTCACGGTGTTGTTGCTCCCAATATTCTCTTAGACAACCTCTGAGGCCCTCACAGAGCCGCTGTATTTGTAATGACATTAGATTACACACAGGTGCACTATATTTAGTCATTAGCACTCATCAGGCAATGTCTATAGGCAACTGACTGCACTCAGATCAAAGGGGGGCGAATAATTATGCACACACCACTTTGCAGTTATTTATTTGTAAAAAATCTTTGGAATCATGTATGATTTTCGTTCTACTTCTCATGTGTACACCACTTTGTGTTGGTCTTTCATGTGGAATTCCAATAAAATTGATTCATATTTGTGGCAGTAATATGACAAAATGTGGAAAACTTCAAGGGGGCCGAATACTTTTGCAACCCACTGTATGTCATAGTTCTTCTCTGCTGGAGAGAATTTGCGGGAGAAGAATGCACATGGATGCAATCATCCCTGCAACCCTGAATGTTGAGACAGAACTGCCCCGACTCCTATCTCTGAGGCATCTACCTCTACAATGGATGGGTAGAGTCACATCCACATGCCGGAGAATAGGAGCGGAACAAAAAAGTGTCTTTAGTTCAGAAAAAGCAGCATATGCTTCCTCAGACCAATTGTACGTATCTGCCCCCTTTTTGGTCAGATTGGTGAGGGGGGCGACCACAGAAGAGAAACCCTTAATACATTTTCTGTAATAGTTGGCGAAGCCAAGAAATCTTTGAAGTGCCTTCAAACCAGAGAACACAGAGAGCAGGAGGTACAAGCAGCAGGAGGAGGAGTAACATGTGGCAGACAGCAGCAGCATAAGTGGCCATGGCACCTAGTGGTGGTACCACAGCTATACATAATCACTGAGAATACACAGGAGGTTTCAGACAGTGGTCGTGAAGCCCACATTGTGTCCAATACACAACTGGGACAGCACAGTTTTCAACCCAGACACCTCAGAATTTTTTCATAACAATATATTGTCAGGTACAGCAATGTAACAGCGGCAGAGAAGACTTTGTCCGCCGCTCCTTTCTCTGACGTCACCGTGGCGGCCGCCGTGTCCTCTCAGACATCTTGCACAGCTGCCATTCCCACTGCCACGGTCCACAGGAGAAGGCACTGCTGCCATGCGCCACCGGCCACCGGTGTCTGCCAGCACAAATAGAGCAGGGGATAAGGGCCTTGTACATCTTTTAATAGGGAAGGGGTCAGAAAAGCAACCCGAGGACAGGATATAGACTTATGGGTTACATAGTTATTTGGGTTGAAAAAAGACATACGTCCATCGAGTTCAACCAGAGAACAAGTACAACACCAGCCTGCTCCCTCATATATCCCTGTTGATCCAGAGGAAGGCGAAAAACCCTTACAAGGCATGGTCCAATTAGCCCAAAAAGGGAAAAAATTAATTCCCGAATCCAGATGGCAAGCAGGTAAAATCACTGGATCAACATCACTGCTCATTGCCTAGTAATTGTAGCCATGGGTGTCTTTCAATCCAAGGAAAGCATCTAAGCCCCCTTTAAATGCAGGTATAGAATTTGCCATAACTACTTCCTGTGGCAATGCATTCCACATCTTTGGTATAAGGATGAACAGAGGTGCCAAAAGTATAAAAACAGTCTTTAAAACGTTAAAAGTTGCTTAGGAGGCAGTGGTGGACTTACCTCCCTCAAGCAGACATTGTGTCTGCTTGAGGGAGGTAAGTCCACCACTGCCTCCTAAGCAACTTTTAACGTTTTAAATACTGTTTTTATACTTTTGGCGCCTCTGTTCATCCTTATACCATATTATATATCCACCCTTGGTGGAGGGGGATACCCCTTTCTTTCTTCACATCTACAGAGAGCGACTTCTTAGCCCTGAGTGAGGACAGGCTAAATTCCTCACCTGCCTACACAGTGGTTGCCTGGAGGTAACCCTGGTTTGTGAGTATATACATTACTCATCATTATACCATTTTGCCTTAACCTACTACACTATATTGGGCTCTCGGTTCTCCCCTTTTTACATTCCACATCTTTATCACTCTAACTGTAAAGAGCCCTT
Source organism: Hyperolius riggenbachi (assembly GCF_040937935.1). NCBI lineage: Eukaryota > Metazoa > Chordata > Amphibia > Anura > Hyperoliidae > Hyperolius > Hyperolius riggenbachi. Next base: position 148,267,821 of record NC_090654.1, read on the forward strand.
TCCAAAATAAATGGCTAAAACGTTTTTCCTCCATGCACAGATCATGTCCTCTAGTCCTTTGAGAAGGCCTAGGGACAAAAAGCTCATCCGCCAAGCTTTTATATTGCCCTCTGATGTATTTATACATGTTAATTAGATCCCCTCTAATTTGTGGGTTGGAATAGATATTATTGAGAATTTTAAGGAAGGGTCCATTGAATCCAAATTTCAACAGAACAGCATAAAGAAATCCCAATTTAGTGAATCGAAGGCCTTCTCTATGTCTACTGCTAGCAGCCACACAGGAAGCCCCCTAATGGTTTGCATAGTGGATAATATTACAAATCTTCCTTATGTTGTCCGTACCTTGTCTGGTTTTAACAAATTCAACTTAGTCTGATTTCACTAAAAAGGGTAGAAAAGTATTGAACATGTCTGCCAATAATTTTGTTAGAATTTTATGATCAATATTTATAAGTGAAATGGGTCTATACATTTTACACACTACCTTCCTTAGGGATAACTTTTATCGTAGCATTATTTGAAGTTTGGGATATTTGTTTACCTTTTCTAACAGAGGACAAGTATGTCAGAAGTTGAGGTGCTTTTATTGTTTGGAAGGTCTTATAGCATTGTCCATTTAGTCTATCCGGGCCTGGTGCCTTCAAAGGCTTTAATTTATTAATGACTTTTAAAACTTCCAGGAGGGTGAAGGGATCATTAATTAGTTCTAATTGCTGCTGTAATAATTGAGGAAGATTCATCTGTTTAAAGAGAGTCTGAAGCGAGAATAAATCTCGCTTCAGCTCTTAAATATAGCAGGGGCATGTGTGCCCCTGCTAAAACGCCGCTATCCCGCAGCTAAACGGGGGTCCATTACCTCCCAAATCCCCCTCCGTGCAGCGCATCCCCTCTTCCGCAATTAGGCAGGGCTAATGGCCGCAGCCCTGCCTCAAGCGCGTCTGTCAGCGCATATCTCCGCCTCTCCCCCGCTGATAGACGGCGATGAGAGGCAGGGCTGCAGCCGTTAGCCCTGCCTCAACAGCAGCAAAATCTACGACCAAGGTGGTCGTAGATTTTGCAGGGGGGGTTTGGGGGGTAAGGGACCCCCGTTTAGCCGCGGGAAAGCGGCGTTTTAGCAGGGGCACACATGCCTCTGCTGAATATAAGCACTGAAGCGAGATTTATTCTCGCTTCAGTGTCTCTTTAAGAAAACCTTGTATTGTATCTGGAGTGAAAGCTTTGTTTTTAGTGTATAGTTTAGCGTAGAATTCCTGAAATAGTTCAGCAAATTTAACAGGGTTATGGGTAGTGCCACCTCCGGTAGTTTGAGTGGGTTGAATTTAGTTGCTCAATTTTTACATGCTAGAATTCTAGCAAGTTTTGTATTGGCTTTATTGGCCAAATGAAATCTGCTACTTCCAAGCCATCTGAAAGATCTTGCCACTTCCTCTGAGCTAACCATGTCCAATTGTTCTTTTAATGTGTTTATTTGTTTTAAAAGAGATATAGACCTGTTATGCTAGGAATACACGGTACGTTTTGCCGCTGATGGCTCAATTGATAAAATCCGACGTGCCCGATCACCCGCCGGATCGATTCCCCGCTCAATACAGAACAATAGAAGAAAACGAGGAGAAGATAAGAAGTGTCCACGGGGACGAGCGGGAATCGATCCAGGCGCCTGCGGGGACTAGCGGGGATGTGCCGGAATCGATCCAGTGGCGTGATTACACCATACAAAACGCACAGTGTATTCCTAGCATTAGAGTGGTAAGCTTCCCAAAGGGACTGCAATTGTTGTTCTAAGGCCATTTTATTAGCCTCTTTATCCTTTTTGATGGATTTTGCTAGGCTAATAAGATGGCCTCTGACATATGCCTTATTTGCATCCATTCCCACCAATTGATGATTGTTGGATCTTCAGGACTATTAAACTGAAAGTATTCAGTAAGGAGTAGTGAGAGCTTGTCTACCAATTTAGGATTAGATAGCATAAAAGGAGGAACTCTCCATCTAGGGGTGCTGGGGGAATGGAAGAATGGGATGAAGGAGGTACATATGATTGAATGATCTGATAGTGATGAGTGAATAATTGTTGACCCTCTTATCTTAGAGGTATATACTTTAGAGGTGAAAATATAGTCCAATCTTGAGGAGCTGTGATGGGGGTGAGAGAAAAAAGAAAAGTCTTTTTTTGGGGGGTGGATTTCTCTCCACGGATCAGTTATATTAAATTATTTTAATAGTCTTATAAATGATTTGGGGAGAGTGGATCTGTCAGAGAAAGTGGAAGCAGATTGATGGCCCAAGTGTGGATTTAAAACTAGGTTCATATCCCCTCCTATAATGATGTTATTGTTGTTAAATTTGTGTAGCGTTTCTATAATTTCTTTAAAGAAAGCTCCATTTTTAGTCGAGGGTGCTTATATGTTCACTAGTAATGTAGAAGCACCTGCTATATCACCTAGGAATATGTATCTACTCTCTTTATCAATTAGTTTCTTTTTTTAAGATGAAAGAAGTATTCTTGTGGTATAGGATAGCAACGCCATTTCTCTTAGCTGTAGGGTGAATTGATAAATAAAATTCAGGGAATGTTTTATGCAGAAATTTTGTATAGGAGGTCCTGGTAAAGTGGGTCTCTTGCAGCATAACTATTGCGGGATTCCTTACATCATAAAAATGCATGCATGTTAACCACTTAAAGGGACTCCGAGCTCTGATAAAAAAGGAAAGTTGTACTCACCAGGGGCTTTTTCCAGCCCAGTGCTGGTCGGGAGGTCCCACGCCGGCGTCCTGGCTCCTCTCCTTCTCCCCGCTCCGGAATAGCTGGCAGGCCGCAGCCCGGGCGACACTCTCCCGAGTGTCGGGCTGCTTCTTCCGCATATGACGCGGATTACGTCATCACGGCGGCCGGCGTGAAAGTACTGCGCATGCGCGAACAAAGCGCGCATGCGCAGTACTTTCACGCCGGCCGCCGTGATGACGCGAGGCGGCCGGCGTGTGACGTAATCCGCGTCATATGCGGAAGAAGCAGCCCGACACTCGGGAGAGTGTCGCCCGGGCTGCGGCCTGCCAGCCATTCCGGAGCGGGGAGAAGGAGAGGAGCCAGGACGCCGGCGTGGGACCTCCCGACTCACGTATTGTATTTGCCCATATGCCCCGGGTATTTCACCGTTAAAATTATGTCCCTATCACAATGTATGGCGACAATATTTTATTTGGAAATAAAGGTGCATTTTTTCCGTTTTGCGTCCATCACTGTTTAGAAGCCCATAATTTATTAAATCATATTGATATACTCCTTTGACATGAATATTTAAAAAGTTCAGACCCTTAGGTAACTATTTATGTTTTTTTTTTTTTTTTTATTTATTATTGTAATTTTTTTTTTTTTTTTAATTTAAACTTGTATGTGGGTATTTTTTGGTGTGGGAGGTAAACAGGGTTTTTTTTTAATATATTTATAGGTTTATTCTTTAAAAAAAAATTTTTGGGGTGTAATTTGCTATTTGGCCACAAGATGGCCAGAATCAAAAAGTCCTGGGAGCGATCGATCTCGCTCCCAGGCAGAAGAAAGGAGACCAGAGCTCAGAAAAGCCGCAGCGTCTGAAGAGACGCTGTCGGCTTTTCTCCGGGGGGGTCCGATCAGCGAAAGGGATTTATAATCCCTTTCACTGATCGGTGGGCTAGCGGCCAGTAGCGGGGGCGCGCACGGGGGGGCCCGCGGGAGTGCGCGCAGCCCAACTGGACGAGAAATCTCGTCCAGTTGGGCTTAAGTGGTTAAAGTGGATCCAAGATAAACTTTTACTCATTGCATAATTGTGTTCCTTTCATATAGTTTATAGGGCATTCCTCAAGCCAAATACTTTTTTTGTTTTGTTTTACTACTCTAATTCCATATAAACCTCGGCCACAGCTTTTTCACAGTGCCTTGGCACTGTTGCAAGGGCTTATGGGAGCTCAGTCTGGGCAGGAGGAGGAGGAGGTTACTAGCCATTGATTTCAGAGGCAAAGGGGAGGAGGGAGGAGGAGAGGGGACTGAATTTACACACAGGCAAGCTGATAGCATCTCCAGCCCTCAGCCTGTGACAATGTGACAAACAGAACATGGCTGCTCTCATTGTATCACAGGAATAAATAATCATAAACTGTTGAAGCTGTTTGCAGCTAGATATGCTGTGTAAACTATCTAAACTTTAAATAAGATATACAGACAAGTAACTTGTTATAGTTAGAGATGGGCCGAACGGTTCGCCGGCGAACTTCGGGTGGTTCGCCTTCGCCGGCGAAGGCGAACTTTCACGGAAGTTCGATTCGCCCCATAATGCTCTATGAGGGTCAACTTTGACCCTCTGCATCACAGTCATCAGGCGCATTGTAGCCAATCCGGCTATACTAAGCCCTGGAGCCCCCCCCCCCCCCTTATATAAGGCAGGCTCTGGCGGCCATTAGCCTCACTCGTGTGCCTGCTAGAGACAGACTAGGGACAGCTGCTGCAGACTTGTTCTCCTAGGGACAGATTAGTCAGGCTCTTGCCTTCTTAGCTTGCTCCTAGCTGAATCTTATTGCTATAATAGCGCCCCAGAACAGCTCTTTTTAGAGCTCATCCTTGTGATCAATTTTTTTTTCTGTGTTTGAAACTGACACTTGTGTTTTTTAGACAGCATTGCTAATTCATACTGTGTGTGTCCCACTGCCAGCAGCAGCAGCAGCACATTCAGTGACTACCTGTGTGTGTGTGAGACACTTGTGTTGCTTAAGGTCCGTACACACGCCGGACTGGAGGCAGCGACAGGTCCGTCGTTGCCTCCCGCTGGGTGGGCGTGCCAACGACAGTCCGGCGTGTGTACGCACTGTCGGCGGACTGATACGGCTGTTTCTGAGCGATCCGCCGGGCGGATCGCTCAGAAACAGCCGTATCAGTCCGCCGACAGTGCGTACACACGCCGGACTGTCGTTGGCACGCCCACCCAGCGGGAGGCAACGACGGACCCGTCGTTGCCTCCAGTCCGGCGTGTGTACGGACCTTTAGACAGCATTGCTAATTCATAATGTGTGTGTCCCACTGCCAGCAGCCCACCAGCATTCAGCAGCACATTCAGTGACTACCTGTGTGTGTGACAGGGAGCTGCACATTGTACTACCCACCCAGTACTGCATTTACCTACTACTAGTACCTGTTGTGTTTAGTTAACCCACCTCATCACTGCATACACCTACGTTTGTGTTGAGTGAACCCACCTTGGTGCACATAACTACCTTTTGTGTTGAGTGAACTTGCCTCACTGCATATCTACCTTTTCTGTTGAGTGAACTCACCTCACTGCATAAATAACTACCTTTGTGTTGCGTGAACTCAGCTGACTGCATCTAACTACCTGTTGTGTTCAGTGAACTCACCTCACTGCATATACACGCCGGGCGTATATACGCCGGGCGGATCGCTCAGAAACAGCCGTATCAGTCCGCCGACAGTGCGTACACACGCCGGACTGTCGTTGGCACGCCCACCCAGCGGGAGGCAACGACGGACCCGTCGTTGCCTCCAGTCCGGCGTGTGTACGGACCTTTAGACAGCATTGCTAATTCATAATGTGTGTGTCCCACTGCCAGCAGCCCACCAGCATTCAGCAGCACATTCAGTGACTACCTGTGTGTGTGACAGGGAGCTGCACATTGTACTACCCACCCAGTACTGCATTTACCTACTACTAGTACCTGTTGTGTTTAGTTAACCCACCTCATCACTGCATACACCTACGTTTGTGTTGAGTGAACCCACCTTGGTGCACATAACTACCTTTTGTGTTGAGTGAACTTGCCTCACTGCATATCTACCTTTTCTGTTGAGTGAACTCACCTCACTGCATAAATAACTACCTTTGTGTTGCGTGAACTCAGCTGACTGCATCTAACTACCTGTTGTGTTCAGTGAACTCACCTCACTGCATATACAGTGGTGTGAAAAACTATTTGCCCCCTTCCTGATTTCTTATTCTTTTGCATGTTTGTCACACTTAAATGTTTCTGCTCATCAAAAACCGTTAACTATTAGTCAAAGATAACATAATTGAACTCAAAATGCAGTTTTAAATGATGGTTTTTATTACTTAGTGAGAAAAAAACACTCCAAATCTACATGGCCCTGTGTGAAAAAGTGATTGCCCCCCTTGTTAAAAAAATAACTTAACTGTGGTTTATCACACCTGAGTTCAATTTCTGTAGTCACCCCCAGGCCTTATTACTGCCACACCTGTTTCAATCAAGAAATCACTTAAATAGGAGCTATCTGACACAGAGAAGTAGACCAAAAGCACCTCAAAAGCTAGACATCATGCCAAGATCCAAAGAAATTCAGGAATAAATGAGAACAAAAGTACTGTAATTGAGATCTATCAGTCTGGTAAAGGTTATAAAGCCATTTCTAAAGCTTTGGGACTCAAGCGAACCACAGTGAGAGCCATTATCCACAAATGGCAAAAACATGGAACAGTGATGAACCTTCCCAGGAGTGGCAGGCAGACCAATATTACCCCAAGAGCGCAGAGAAAACTCACCCGAGAGGCCACAAAAGACCCCAGGACAACATTTAAAGAACTGCAGGCCTCACTTGCCTCAATTAAGGTCAGTGTTCACGACTCCACCATAAGAAAGAGATTGGGCAAAAACGGGCTGCATGGCAGATATCCAAGGCGCAAACCACTTTTAAGCAAAAAGAACATTAAGGCTCGTCTCAATTTTGCTAAAAAAACATCTCAATGATTGCCAAGACTTTTGGGAAAATACCTTGTGGACCGACGAGACAAAAGTTTTTTTTGGAAGGTGCGTGTCCCGTTACATCTGGCGTAGAAGTAACACAGCATTTCAGCAAAAGAACATCATACCAACAGTAAAATATGGTGGTGGTAGTGTGATGGTCTGGGGTTGTTTTGCTGCTTCAGGACCTGGAAGGCTTGCTGTGATAGATGGAACCATGAATTCTACTGTCTACCAAAAAATCCTGAAGGAGAATGTCCGGCCATCTGTTCGTCAACTCAAGCTGAAGCGATCTTGGGTGCTGCAGCAGGACAATGACCCAAAACACACCAGCAAATCCACCTCTGAATGGCTGAAGAAAAACAAAATGAAGACTTTGGAGTGGCCTAGCCAAAGTCCTGACCTGAATCCTATTGAGATGTTGTGGCATGACCTTAAAAAGGCGGTTCATGCTAGAAAACCCTCAAATAAAGCTGAATTACAACAATTCTGCAAAGATGAGTGGGCCAAAATTCCTCCAGAGCGCTGTAAACGACTCATTGCAAGTTATTGCAAACGCTTGATTGCAGTTATTGCTGCTAAGGGTGGCCCAACCAGTTATTAGGTTAAGGGGGCAATTTCTTTTTCACACAGGGCCATGTAGGTTTTGAGTTTTTTTTCTCACTAAATAATAAAAACCATCATTTAAAACTGCATTTTGTGTTCAATTATGTTATCTTTGACTAATAGTTAATGGTTTTTGATGAGCAGAAACATTTAAGTGTGACAAACATGCAAAAGAATAAGAAATCAGGAAGGGGGCAAATAGTTTGTCACACCACTGTATAACTACCTGTTGTGTTCAGTGAACTCACCTCACTGCATATATAACTACCTTTGGGTTGAGTGAACTCACCTCACTGCACATAGCTACCTTTTGCATTCAGTGCATATCTACCTTTTCTGTTGAGTGAACTCACCTCACTGCATATACCTAGCTTCCCCCCCGAGATGGACAAAATGGACAAACCAGGTAGAGGAAGAGGTAGAGGCAGACCCAGAGGAAGGCCACCTGGCACTGGCAGGTCTGTGCGAGGTGGTGTTGCTGTGATTTCATGCGGACCTGGACCAAAGTAGGCACGTGCCATCACTTCCCAAAATTGTGAGGACATGCTTGAGTATTTAACACAGAACACCTCATCTCCCGCAGCCACCAGCGCTACGACAAGCACCACATCCGCTGCATTTGACACTTCGCAGGAGTTATTTGGTGGTGGTGGTGGTGAAATCACTGATTCACAGCCACTACTGCAACAACAAGAAGAAGGCGCAGGTACACCACCTCATACGTCTGAGTTAGGTGGCGATAGTATGGACGTAATGTGTGAGGAGGGGCATGATGAACCACCTGAAGTTGGTGCAGTTGTGGAGTTGTCTGAGGAAAGTGAAGCTGGGCAGGAGGATTATGATGACGATTATACGGATGTCACGTATGTCCCCAATAGAGGAGATGACCAGGGGGACAGTTCAGAGGGGGAGCCAGAGAGCAGTAGGAGGAGACGACTCGTTGATAGAAGCAGAGGGAGCTCGTCCTCAGAAACAGCTGGGGGCAGTGTCCGGCGCCATGTATCGCCAGCTATGGCCAGCCAGCCAACATGCCCTTCAAGGTCAGCTGTTGATGCCACCGTAGTGCCATCACCCCAGGGGGCTCAGCGGTTTGGAAATATTTTACGGTGTATGCCTCAGATAGGAGCAAAGCCATCTGTTCTCTCTGCCTCCACAAATTGAGCCGTGGAAAGGCCAACACTCACGTAGGGACAAGTGCCTTACGAAGGCACCTGGCGAAAAGGCACAAACAGCTATGGGAAGAAAACCTGAGGAAAAGCAGCACCCCTCAAAAGACAAGCCACCCTCCTTCTTCTCTTCCTCCTTCAGGTGCATCGTCTTCATCCGCTTTCTCCCTTGAACCTTCACAGCCACCCTCCTTCACACCGCCTCTGCCCTTGAGCGGTGTCTTACTCACCGCCCTGGTCTTCCGCGGGGTTCCCGGGTGCGCTCTCTGGTGCGCACGCGCGGGGGCTCTCTGGGCCTTGTAGTCCCTCATCCAGCCTGGCGTATGGCGTTGCGCGCTACGCGAGTGCGCAAAGTATTGCGCATGCGCAAATATTGCGCAAACTGTTGCGCGCACTCTGCGCATGCGCAGGGCGCTAATTTTGGCGCCAATGCTCATTATAAAAGCAGCACTGCCCTTAGCTGCAGTGCTGCTCGTTCTGACAGCTTGGCTAGCCTGTCGGTGAACCGTTCTTCCCTGCCTTGCTAATTACCTGATCTGATCTCCTGTTGTGACCTTGGCCTGTGACCCCGACTTCCGCTGATCTCCGCCTGCCCTGACCTTTGGCTCTGCTTCCTGGATTACCGCTGTCTGCTGCCTGCCCTGACCCCTGGCTTGTGACCTTGATCTACGCTGAATTCTGTTTACCTCGGACATCTGGCTTTCATCTGACCACGCTTACTCCACAATTAGTGTCTCTGTTCTCCCGACCACTCGCTGAGGTAATCCCAGTATAGACCTGGTAGGGCACTAGGCAGCTAAGTTCCTCATCCCCCTCCTGGGGGTGTGGTCCTGCACTCCCCTCAAGGGTGTGTGGGTGAAGACCCGTGGTCACCTAGACTCCACTACTGGGTAACACCTCTTCCTTCGTGGGAAGGTCAACAGGGACTGAAGAAAAGTCCCAGCCAGTCTTAACAAGCGGTTCCTGCTTCTCTGCCCACAGCAGTAGCCAGGTGTCCGTGAAGGAAGTCTTTGAGCGGAAGAAGCCAATTTCGGCCAGTCACCCTCTTGCCCAGCGTCTGACAGCTGGTGTGGCGGAACTATTAGCTCGCCAGCTATTACCATACAAGCTGGTGGAGTCAGAGGCTTTCCGTAAATTTGTGGCCATTGGGACACCGCAGTGGAAGATACCAGGCCGCACTTATTTTTCACGAAAGGCCATACCCAAACTGTACCGTGCAGTTCAGAGGCAAGTGGTGTCATCTATTGCGAAGAGCGTTGGGTCAAGGGTCCACCTGACCACGGATGCCTGGTCTGCCAAGCACGGGCAGGGCCGCTACATTATGTACACAGCCCATTGGGTCAACCTGGTGACCGATGGCAGCAAGCAGGGAGTACGTGGCTGCGCAGTGGACCGACTTGTCACACCTCCACGGCTTGCAGGCAGGCCTCCTGCCACCTCCTCTCCTTCTCCTCCAGCTACATCCTCTTTGCTGTCAACCTCCTCCTCCTCCTTGGCTGAGTGTCAGTTGAACTGTAGCGGAGCTGCCATCTCCTCTTCCTCTCCAGCTACACAGCCCCATCTCCCCAGAGCCTACGCTGCATGCCAGGTACGACGGTGTCACGCAATTTTAGACATGTCTTGCCTCAAAGCGGAGAGTCACACTGGAGCAGCTCTCCTGGCTGCTCTTAACAAACAGGTGGAGCAATGGCTGACCCCGCACCAGCTGGAGATCGGCAACGTGGTGTGTGACAACGACAGCAATCTCCTTTCCGCTTTGAATTTAGGAAAGCTGACACATGTACCCTGCATAGCACATGTGCTGAATCTGGTCGTGCAAAGATTTGTCTCAAAGTACCCAGGCTTAGAGGACATCCTGAAGCAGACCAGGAAGTTGTGTGGGCATTTCAGGTGGTCTTATACGGCCATAGCACGCTTTGCGGACATTCAGCGGAAAAACAACTTGCCGGTGAGACGCTTGATATGCGATAGCCCGACTCGCTGGAATTCCACCCTGCTCATGTTCTCTCGCCTGCTAGACCAGGAGAAAGCCGTCACCTAGTACCTGTACAACTACAGTAGAAGGACACAATCTGGGAAGATGATAATGTTGTGGCCCAACAGCTGGAAACTGATGCGAAATGCATGCAGGACCATGCGGCCGTTTGAGGTGACCAACCTGGTGAGTCCCGCTGAAGGCACCATCAGCGACTTGATCCCCTACGCTTACTTCCTGGAGCGTGCCGTGCGTAGAGTGGTGGATGAAGCTGTGGAGGAGCAGGAACAGGAACAGCTACGGCAGGAGGATTCGTGGGAGCGATTTACATCCGAACCACGTTTCCTCGACACCTGCGGCACCACAGAGGGGGGAGGAGGAGGAAGAGGAGGAGTCGTGTGTGGAAGGAGAGGAGTCAGACTCGGATGATGATTATGAGGAAGGTGTTTCTGTGGACAAGGAAGAGGCGGCGGCGGCAGAAGAACAACCGCAGCAGCCATCACAGGGGGCTTCTGCTGCTCCACGTTCCCGTGGTATTGTTCGTGGCTGGGGGGAGGAAGAGGAGTTGCGTGACCTCACTGTGGAAAAGCAATAGGAGATGGAGAGTACGTCTGGATCCGACTTTGTGCAGATGTCCTCTTTCATGTTGTCCAGCCTGTTGAGGGACCCCCGTATCAAAAAACTCAAGGGGAATGACCTGTACTGGGTGGCCACGCTACTAGACCCTCGGTACAGGCACAAAATGGCAGACCTGTTACCAACTCAACACAAGGCGGAAAGGATGCAGCACTTGCAGAACAAGCTGTCAATGATGCTTTACAATGCATTTAAGGGTGATGTGACAGTACAACGCAATAAAGGTACCACTGGCAGTAATCCTCCTCCTCCCCACTCCACGCAGGCAAGGACAGGACACTCCAGCGATCTCGGGGTGATGTCGGACATGCGGACATTCTTTAGTCCAACGCCTCGCAGTAGCCCTTCGGGATCCACCCTCCACCAACGCCTAGACCGGCAGGTAGCCGACTACCTGGCCTTAAGTGTGGATGTACACACTGCGACTGCGAGCTGCGAGGATGAACCCTTGCTCTACTGGTTGCGCATGCTTGACCTGTGGCCAGAGCTGTCCCAATTTGCCATACAACTTCTTTCTTGCCCTGCTGCAAGCGTCCTGTCAGAAAGGACCTTCAGTGCAGCTGGAGGCATTGGCACTGAGAAGAGAAGTTGCCTAAGTCATGACAGTGTTCAGTACCTGACCTTTATCAAAATTAATGAGGCATGGATCCCTGAGGGCTATTGCACGACAGAAGACTAAGTCAGTCCTCACACACAGCATCTCTGCCTGCAGGCCGCTTGACTGCCTTCTCCGCCACCACCACCAGGGTCCAGGACTCTAGGCGGATTCCAGAATTTTTAAGGCCGCTGATAGCAGCGGCCGCTATACTAATTTTTCTGGGGCGTGCACATGCCTGCCTAATTGTTCTGGCTGAACTGCAGGCGGCTGCAACAAAAAAACAAAAGGCATGTACATGTGCCCATCCCCCTTCATGATCATTACCTTGCCGCGGTGAAGGGGCTTGCGTATCACAATGAAGCAATGACTGCCGGCTATATTAGTGTCTCGGGTGGGGGTGGCAAACCAAAGATAATAAGGTTGTTGTTTCATTGTGGTCAGACCAAATTTGATCAGCTGGACAGTCACTGTCATTCAGCTACATCAGCCGGGCGACCATATGGGCTGAAAAGCCACCATCACCTGCACTCTCGTCATGGTGCGCACCAGTCCAGCACGGCCGTCACTACACAAACGGCTGTTTGCAGTCACTGCATACCTTTCACTGCATCTGTGACTGCACATTCTACCTGGCAGTCAGTGCATAACTTGCACTTGAATGGATGGCAGACTTGCCCTCCATAACGGATTCCCGTTAAAGGATTTAAAGTTGATTCATTACAATTAGGGCCTCAAAAGGTCCTCCTGAGTCCTGTATTGTTATTTTTGGTCACTACCTCAGGGCGGGCGTGCATGCCTGCCTGCTGCCCTCCTTGCCTGGATGTGTGGTGGGAGCCGTTGCTCAGGCTCCAACTCCGGAACGCAATACAACCATCTACAGTTTCAAACAATTTAAAAATACAACCATCTACAGTTTCAAACAATTTAAAAATACAACCATCTACAGTTTCAAACAATTGAAAAATACAACCATCTACATTTTCAAACAATTTAAAAAAATGGCAAAAAACTTGCCCTCCGTAAAACATTCTTGGCAAATGCTTTCGACTTGGTTTGTCTTCCGCTGGGTCAAGGATCCATCTGACCACAGGTGCCTGGTCTGCAAAGCACGGTCAGGGCAGCTACAGCATGGGTCTCAGCAGGCTCCCACTTCGGGCCGGAATCCAACCTTCATTCCCCACATATTACTCGTGGACGTGGTGACAACAATGACAGACTTGCCCTCCATACCAGATTCCCGTTAAAGGATTTAAAGTTGATTCATTACAATTAGGGCCTCAAAAGTTCCTCCTGAGTCCTGTATTGTTATTTTTGGTCACTACCTCGGGGCGGGCGTGCATGCCTGCCTGCTGCCCTCCTTGGGTGTGTACTGGTAGCCGTTGCTCAGGCTCCACACTGGATTCCGTCCCTCATTCCCCGGCCATTACCCGGGGTCACAAATGGCAGACTTGCCCGCCTCCATATGATTCTCGTGAAAGGAATGTGGTGTCATTTTTGCCCGCCATAACTGGTTCTCGTTAAAGGATTTAAAGTACATTCATTCAAATACACAGCAGGGCCTCGAAAGTCCTCCTCCCTGTATTGTTATTTTTGGTCACTACCTCGGGGCGGGCGTTCATGCCTGCCTGCTGCCCTCCTTGGATGTGTAGTGGTAGCCGTTGCTCAGGCTCCACACCGGATTCCATCCCTCATTCCCCGGCCATTACCCGGGGTCACAAATGGCAGACTTGCCCGCCTCCATATGATTCTCGTGAAAGGAATGTGGTGTCATCTTTGCCCGCCATAACTGGTTCTCGTTAAAGGATTTAAAGTACATTCATTTCAAATACAGCAAGCCCTCGATAGTCCTCCTGTATTGTTATTTTTGGTCACTACCTCGGGGCGGGCGTGCGTGCATGCCTGCCTGCTGCCCTCCTTGGATGTGTAGTGGTAACCGTTGCTCCGGCTCCACACCGAATTCAAACCCTCATTCTCCGGCCATTACCCGCAGTCACAATGCCAGACTTGCCCGCCTCCATAGGATTCTCATTGTAGCGGTACTGAACAAGTACACAGCAAGCAGAAAATGTAATTTAAAAACAAAACGTAAGCTTTTTACCAATGCCATGGAAAGTTGAGAAGGCAGTCACACATTACCTGACATCACTGAGTGAGGAAGAGCAATCTCGCCATGTTGCGCAGTAGTCCAGCATGGCCATCACTACACAAACAGCTGGTAACTTGCGGTGCGTTACACAGTTTGGTGTGTCAGTGTGAAGCAGTACTCTAATTACACTACCTGATTGATGTATACACATGCAAGATGTTTTAAAGCACGTTAGGCCTACAATTTAGCATTCAATGTGATTTCTGCCCTTAAAACGCTGTTTTGCGTCACATCCAGATTTTTCCCCGGGACTTTTGGCGTGTATCCCACTCCGCCATGCCCCCCTCCAGGTGTTAGACCCCTTAAAACATCTTTTCCATCACTTTTGTGGCCAGCATAATTTTTTCTATTTTTCAAAGTTCGCCTCCCCATTGAAGTCTATTGCGGTTTGCGAACTTTTTCGCGAACCGAACCTTCCGCGGAAGTTCACGAATCCGGTTCGCGAACCTAAAATCGGAGGTTCGGCCCATCACTAGTTATAGTTAGTTTTTCATCTCGGATCCACTTTAAGTCCTTGTACATTGTGTGAAAGTACTTTCATATCAGGGGAGCCAGTGAGATGGTGTTGCTATCATTCTCTTGTTGGCTAGATTGCGGAGCAGAATATAAACATATATGATTCCAGAATTCTTAACCTTAAACATCAATAATAAAATCAGTATAGATCTAAAGTTAACCTCTCCTGAAATACACATACTTTGCAAAAATTTTTAAATTATATGGGTCCCAAAAATAGAACAGAAAAAAAAAATAAAAGAACTGTACTATGCATTATAGATTAGTAGTTATAAACCGCTAAAACAAACTTTAGTGGGTAGTACTGTAGTGGGGAAAGTGGAGCTGCAATTCACACAGCAGGACCTAGGATGCTAGATTTATACTTATATTAACCCCTTGAACCGCGGGTAGAGTTAGTGAGAACAGTAAACAATAAGGTCAGGATAAGGCAATTGGGCATTGCTAGTAAGAAACCTTGAATGAAAACTTAAACAGTCTGTAAAGCTGACAGCACAGTGTGTGAGGGAATAACTCACGACTCTGTTGTAAAGGTACTGGCATCTTGTGGAGGTAAAAGGCAAAGCTTCAATCGTTGTCAATTTCAGGCCTGAGTGCTTTAGGGATCTTAGATCTAAGTGTCTATCTTTGCTTCTTTTGTAGTTGGGATGATGCATTTCTTGCCAGTCTCTGGTGATCCTTTTGGATTTGAGGGATGAGTCCATCTGTGTTTCTTCTACCAGATCTTGTATTCTGTTCTCCTTGAGTGCATTTAATCCTTCCTGGAGGGAGTGAACTTGATATTTCTTAGGGCCTAAGTTACATAGTTACATAGTTATTTTGGTTGAAAAAAGACATACGTCCATCGAGTTCAACCAGTATAAAGTACAACACCAGCCTGCTCCCTCACATATCCCTGTTGATCCAGAGGAAGGCGAAAAAACCCTTACAAGGCATGGTCCAATTAGCCCCTAAAGGGAAAAATTCCTTCCCGACTCCAGATGGCAATCAGATAAAATCCCTGGATCAACATCATTGGGCATTACCTAGTAATTGTAGCCATGGATGTCTTTCAACGCAAGGAAAGCATCTAAGCCCCCTTTAAATGCAGGTATAGAGTTTGCCATAACGACTTCCTGTGGCAATGCATTCCACATCTTAATCACTCTAACTGTAAAGAACCCTTTCCTAAATAAATGGCTAAAACGTTTTTCCTCCATGCGCAGATCATGTCCTCTAGTCCTTTGAGAAGGAATAGGGACAAAAAGCTCATCCGCCAAGGTATTATATTGCCCTCTGATGTATTTATACATGTTAATTAGATCCCCTCTAAGGCGTCTTTTCTCTAGACTAAATAAACCCAGTTTATCTAACCTTTCTCGATAAGTGAGACCTTCCATCCCACGCATCAATGTTGTTGCTCGTCTCTGCACCTGCTCTAAAACTGCAATATCTTTTTTGTAATGTGGTGCCCAGAACTGAATTCCATATTCCAGATGTGGCCTTACTAGAGAGTTAAACAGGGGCAATATTATGCTAGCATCTCGAGTTTTTATTTCCCTTTTAATGCATCCCAAAATTTTGTTAGCTTTAGCTGCAGCTGCTTGGCATTGAGTACGATTATTTAACTTGTTGTCAATGAGTACTCCTAAGTCCTTCTCCAAGTTTGATGTCCCCAACTGTATCCCATTTATTTTGTATGGTGCTAGACCATTAGTACGTCCAAAATGCATGACCTTACATTTGTCAACATTGAATTTCATCTGCCATGTATGTGCCCATATAGCCATCCTATCCAGATCCTGTTGCAATATGACACTATCTTCCTGAGAGTTGATGATTCTGCACAATTTTGTATCATCTGCAAAAATAGCAACATTGCTCACTACTGCATCTACTAGGTCATTAATAAATAAATTGAAGAGCACTGGACCCAGAACAGACCCCTGTGGGACCCCACTGCTAACAGTCTCCCATTTTGAGTACGATCCATTGACCACAACTCTTTGTTTTCTGTCCATTAGCCAGTTCCCTATCCATGAACACAGACTCTTCCCCAGTCCTTGCATCCTCAACTTTTGCACCAGACTTTTGTGGGGAACAGTGTCGAAGGCCTTTGCAAAGTCCAAGTATATCACATCTACAGCATTCCCAATATCCATATTAGCATTCACTACCTCATAAAAGCTGAGCATGTTAGTCAAACAGGACCTGTCTTTAACCTGTACCAGGAGCTAAGCGCTACACCTATTATCACTGAGTTTACCTTTTTAGTAAACTCTAAGTCGGAGCTGCCCCTTCTTTTATTTAGCCACAATGCAACACTAGAAGTTGCGAGAGGAGTGGAGGTGCACGCCATCCCAGTAGCGGTAGAAGGACCACAGGTGCCAGCCGGGGCCCAACTAAGCGGGGGAGAGCCCGTGTCTAAATTACTCTATGCTGATATTGACAGAAGGAATATGTGAGTGTAATTTTAAACTTTTTTACAATAAATATCACTGGTTTTACGCTATGTGAGGCGTTTATTTTGAGGTATACTCTATGGGAAGGTGAAAGCCATACTACAAGGACATAGAAAACTACACACCCAGGAGTGGCTGTCATCAGTTCGGTGTGGTGGGGGACGGCCCGAAGTGTCCCAACGCGCTGCTAGACCTAATTGGGGGTCTTAAAAGTTGGTGAGTGTCAGTTCACCTGGGTGCTGGTGGAGGTGATAGGAGGAATACTGATTGTGAACAACAAGGTCCTTGGCAGAAGTGGATACACCAGTGGACATTACTTATGCATTTTATTGGACTTTTATTTGTAATTTATAACAGTTGTATGTAGCAGGACCTGTCTTTAGTAAACCCATGTTGATGCTGAGAAATAAGATTATTTTCTACTATGAAGTCATGTATAGTATCTCTTAGTAACCCCTCAAATAGTTTGCATACAACTGATGTTAAACTTACAGGTCTATAATTTCCTGGATCAGATTTTTTGCCCTTCTTAAATAATGGGAAAACGTGGGCTGTATGCCAATCCACTGGGACTCTGCCAGTTGCAAGAGAGTCACAAAAGATAAGCTAAAGGGGTTTATCTATAACTGAACTTAATTCCCTTAGGACCCGAGGATGCATGCCATCCGGGCCAGGTGCCTTGTCTATTTTTAATTTATTTAGTCTTGCTTTCACTTCTTCCTGCGTTAAGTATTTAATATTACAGTTAGAAGATTGAGACTCTTCCGCCTCTGTACTTTGCAACAGTGCTGTTTCTTTTGTGAAGACAGAAGCAAAGAAAGCATTTAATAACTCTGCCTTACCTTGGTCATCCACCATTGAGTTCCCACCCTCATCCTTTAGGAGTCCTATACAGTCAACCTTTCTTTTTTTAGAGTTAATGTACTTGTAAAACTTTTTTGGGTTAGTTTTGATATCCTTAGCGATTTGTTTTTCAGCTTCAATCTTTGCCTGCCTAATTTCTTTTTTACAATTTTTATTGCACTCCTTATAATTGCTTAGTGCAGCCTCGGTCCCCTCCTGTTTTAAGACCTTATAGGCATTCTTTTTCCTCTTCATTTTATCTTTAACCTTTCTATTCATCCATAGAGGCCTTTTTTTATTCCTAGACATTTTGTTTCCATATGGGATATACATACTACAGTATTGATTGAGTATAAGTTTAAAAGCTTGCCATTTCCCTTCAGTGTCTTCCCCTTGTAGTACATTATCCCAGTTCACCAAACTGACAGCGCAATGACAGCGCAAACGTGAATCCCCATCTATAAGGAACTGCTCTTTTTTGCAAAGCTGTGGTGATAGGCCTCAGGGATCTGCGTTGTACAAGTGTTATGGGTGAAAGGTCAGGAAGGATTTGTACCTTGTATTCTCCAATGCCAATCGGACCCATGTCACGGGCTGCTTTAATCACACTCTCCTTCGTTTCTGAATAGTGTATTTTCAGAATAATGCCTCTTGACCATTCAGTGTTCTTAGGGGCCTTTAGTGCTCTGTGTATCCTATCAAATCTGAATATCTCGTCAAGGGAATCAGGCAGAAGGGCCTTAAAAAGTGCTGTCACAAAGCCTTTGATGTCTGTTAAAGATTCTGGCTCAGATCTTATTCTAATATTTTCCCTCCTACCTCTATTGTCCAGATCCTCTAGTTTGTTTTCAGCATTAATCAATCGTTCTTCTTGTGCAGTGTTTAGATTCTGCAGACCGGTAATCACATCTGCCGCTTCGTCCATTCTATATTCCAGCCTACTTGTTCTGTCTCCTAATTCTTCAAGTTGTGCGGAGAGGGTGGATACTGCGGATCTTATCTAATTTTTAAAGGAAACCTTCAGATCTGTGAGGAGGTCTGTTACATCCTTTAGTGAGAAATCTGTGCGGTGGATGGAGTCTCTCTCTTTGTCTGCCGGAGGTTCTGCTTGCTTGCCGGCGGTCATCTTGGCTGCGTTAGTACCACGCGGCCTGAAGGAGTCCAGCGATCTTGCCGTGGAGTCCTTGGCTTTGCTCGATAGAGAAGGCATGCGGGGTAAGGTGGAAGTCTTCCCACAGCTGTTCTTGCCTTTAGAGTTAGTCAGGGGTCCGCGGTTCAGGAGTACAGACACTTTAGGTCCCTCCTGCGATCGGAGCTCACTGAGCCAGCTTTCGCATCACTCCGCGCCGCACATGTGCCCCCATAAAATGCCTTTTAAGCAATCGGCAAACAAGAAAATGACTACTTTTTAGTAGTTTTTCAATTACAGAGTGGTAAAAAGTTGCTTTAAACATTAGATAAAAAATTATCTCCCAGGAGAAAACTTTGAAGAAAAAGTTAATTGCATATGGGCCTTTGTGTCTTAGGCTTACAGGAGGTCCTCAAGCAGTCCAGGAAGGTATGTGGCCATTTCAGGCATTCCTACTCGGCCATGGCGCACTTTGCAGATATTCAGCGGCGAAATAACCTTCCAGTGAGGCACCTAATTTGCAACAGCAAGAGTCACTGGAATTCAACGCTACTCATGTTTGAACGCCTGCTCCAACAAGAAAAAGCCATCAACGAGTATCTGTACGACTAGGGTGCTAGGACAGGCTCTGCTGAGCCGGGAATTTTTCTGCCGAGTTACTGGACGCTCATGTGCAATGCCTGCAGGCTCACGCGTCCTTTTGTTAAGGTGACAAACCTGGTCAGTCGCACTGAAGGCACCATCAGCAACCTCATCCCATAAGCTTTCTTCCTGGAGCGTGCCCTGCGAAGAGTGCTGGATCAGGCCGTAGATGAGCATGACCAGGAAAAGGAAGAGTTGTGGTTGCCATCACCACCAGAAGCACAAAAAAAGTGGGATCAGCGCATCACCAGGCCGCCTCCGAATGGCCTCAGCTCAGAGATGCGCTGAGCCCCCCCAGAGACTACAAACGCACCTTGAACCCAAACAGAGGCTCTGCATATACACCAAAGGAAAACTATTAAGTGGGAGCAGCTGACCAGAAATAAATCAATCAAACATAGCAAAGAAATGAACAGCGCTACTTAAAAACAGATGAGTGCTTACCTGCAAAAAAGTGCAAACCCCACTCATGGGATAGAAATACACAATGAGCATACACATGACCTGTCTACCACTTGGAGGATGTTAGTTTCCACTAACAGCTTGCATGCAATTTGTTAGGTACTCGTCCCTCCCACTGTCAAAGAAGTCTTTCCTCCATGGGAGGGGACCTAACACTAACTAAATTCTACCTATGCATATGCATAGCCTGGGCGCGCTACCAGTAAAATTGAAAATTGCACAAAAAAAGTGGGATCAGCGCATCACCAGGCCGCCTCCGAATGGCCTCAGCTCAGAGATGCGCTGAGCCCCCCCAGAGACTACAAACGCACCTTGAACCCAAACAGAGGCTCTGCATATACACCAAAGGAAAACTATTAAGTGGGAGCATCCTCGGGTCCTAAGGGAATTAAGTTCAGTTATAGATAAACCCCTTTATCTTATCTTTTGTGACTCTCTTGCAACTGGCAGAGTCCCAGTGGATTGGCGTACAGCCCACGTTTTCCCATTATTTAAGAAGGGCAAAAAATCTGATCCAGGAAATTATAGACCTGTAAGTTTAACATCAGTTGTATGCAAACTATTTGAGGGGTTACTAAGAGATACTATACATGACTTCATAGTAGAAAATAATCTTATTTCTCAGCATCAACATGGGTTTACTAAAGACAGGTCCTGTTTGACTAACATGCTCAGCTTTTATGAGGTAGTGAATGCTAATATGGATATTGGGAATGCTGTAGATGTGATATACTTGGACTTTGCAAAGGCCTTCGACACTGTTCCCCACAAAAGTCTGGTGCAAAAGTTGAGGATGCAAGGACTGGGGAAGAGTCTGTGTTCATGGATAGGGAACTGGCTAATGGACAGAAAACAAAGAGTTGTGGTCAATGGATCGTACTCAAAATGGGAGACTGTTAGCAGTGGGGTCCCACAGGGGTCTGTTCTGGGTCCAGTGCTCTTCAATTTATTTATTAATGACCTAGTAGATGCAGTAGTGAGCAATGTTGCTATTTTTGCAGATGATACAAAATTGTGCAGAATCATCAACTCTCAGGAAGATAGTGTCATATTGCAACAGGATCTGGATAGGATGGCTATATGGGCACATACATGGCAGATGAAATTCAATGTTGACAAATGTAAGGTCATGCATTTTGGACGTACTAATGGTCTAGCACCATACAAAATAAATGGGATACAGTTGGGGACATCAAACTTGGAGAAGGACTTAGGAGTACTCATTGACAACAAGTTAAATAATCGTACTCAATGCCAAGCAGCTGCAGCTGCAGCTAACAAAATTTTGGGATGCATTAAAAGGGAAATAAAAACTCGAGATGCTAGCATAATATTTCCCCTGTTTAACTCTCTAGTAAGGCCACATCTGGAATATGGAATTCAGTTCTGGGCACCACATTACAAAAAAGATATTGCAGTTTTAGAGCAGGTGCAGAGACGAGCAACAAAATTGATGCGTGGGATGGAAGGTCTCACTTATCGAGAAAGGTTAGATAAACTGGGTTTATTTAGTCTAGAGAAAAGACGCCTTAGAGGGGATCTAATTAACATGTATAAATACATCAGAGGGCAATATAATACCTTGGCGGATGAGCTTTTTGTCCCTAGGCCTTCTCAAAGGACTAGAGGACATGATCTGCGCATGGAGGAAAAACGTTTTAACCATTTATTTAGGAAAGGGTTCTTTACAGTAAGAGCGATTAAGATGTGGAATGCATTGCCACAGGAAGTCGTTATGGCAAACTCTATACCTGCATTTAAAGGGGGCTTAGATGCTTTCCTTGCGTTGAAAGACATCCATGGCTACAATTACTAGGTAATGCCTAATGATGTTGATCCAGGGATTTTATCTGATTGCCATCTGGAGTCGGGAAGGAATTTTTCCCTTTAGGGGCTAATTGGACCATGCCTTGTAAGGGTTTTTTCGCCTTCCTCTGGATCAACAGGGATATGTGAGGGAGCAGGCTGGTGTTGTACTTTATACTGGTTGAACTCGATGGACGTATGTCTTTTTTCAACCAAAATAACTATGTAACTATGTAACTATGTAACTATGGAGCAGCTGACCAGAAATAAATCAATCAAACATAGCAAAGAAATGAACAGCGCTACTTAAAAACAGATGAGTGCTTACCTGCAAAAAAGTGCAAACCCCACTCATGGGATAGAAATACACAATGAGCATACACATGACCTGTCTACCACTTGGAGGATGTTAGTTTCCACTAACAGCTTGCATGCAATTTGTTAGGTACTCGTCCCTCCCACTGTCGAAGAAGTCTTTCCTCCATGGGAGGGGACCTAACACTAACTAAATTCTACCTATGCATATGCATAGCCTGGGCGCGCTACCAGTAAAATTGAGAATTGCGCAAAAAAAGTGGGATCAGCGCATCACCAGGCCGCCTCCGAATGGCCTCAGCTCAGAGATGCGCTGAGCCCCCCAGAGACTACAAACGCACCTTGAACCCAAACAGAGGCTCTGCATATACACCAAAGGAAAACTATTAAGTGGGAGCAGCTGACCAGAAATAAATCAATCAAACATAGCAAAGAAATGAACAGCGCTACTTAAAAACAGATGAGTGCTTACCTGCAAAAAAGTGCAAACCCCACTCATGGGATAGAAATACACAATGAGCATACACATGACCTGTCTACCACTTGGAGGATGTTAGTTTCCACTAACAGCTTGCATGCAATTTGTTAGGTACTCATCCCTCCCACTGTCGAAGAAGTCTTTCCTCCATGGGAGGGGACCTAACACTAACTAAATTCTACCTATGCATATGCATAGCCTGGGCGCGCAACCAGTAAAATTGAGAATTGTGCAAAAAAAGTGGGATCAGCGCATCACCAGGCCGCCTCCGAATGGCCTCAGCTCAGAGATGCGCTGAGCCCCCCCAGAGACTACAAACGCACCTTGAACCCAAACAGAGGCTCTGCATATACACCAAAGGAAAACTATTAAGTGGGAGCAGCTGACCAGAAATAAATCAATCAAACATAGCAAAGAAATGAACAGTGCTACTTAAAAACAGATGAGTGCTTACCTGCAAAAAAGTGCAAACCCCACTCATGGGATAGAAATACACAATGAGCATACACATGACCTGTCTACCACTTGGAGGATGTTAGTTTCCACTAACAGCTTGCATGCAATTTGTTAGGTACTCGTCCCTCCCACTGTCGAAGAAGTCTTTCCTCCATGGGAGGGGACCTAACACTAACTAAATTCTACCTATGCATATGCATAGCCTGGGCGCGCTACCAGTAAAATTGAGAATTGCGCAAAAAAAAGTGGGATCAGCGCATCACCAGGCCGCCTCTGAATGGCCTCAGCTCAGAGATGCGCTGAGCCCCCCCAGAGACTACAAACGCACCTTGAACCCAAACAGAGGCTCTGCATATACACCAAAGGAAAACTATTAAGTGGGAGCAGCTGACCAGAAATAAATCAATCAAACATAGCAAAGAAATGAACAGCGCTACTTAAAAACAGATGAGTGCTTACCTGGAAAAAAGTGCAAACCCCACTCATGGGATAGAAATACACAATGAGCATACACATGACCTGTCTACCACTTGGAGGATGTTAGTTTCCACTAACAGCTTGCATGCAATTTGTTAGGTACTCGTCCCTCCCACTGTCGAAGAAGTCTTTCCTCCATGGGAGGGGATCTAACACTAACTAAATTCTACCTATGCAAATGCATAGCCTGGGCGCGCTACCAGTAAAATTGAGAATTGCGCAAAAAAAGTGGGATCAGCGCATCACCAGGCCGTCTCCGAATGGCCTCAGCTCAGAGATGCGCTGAGCCCCCCAGAGACTACAAACGCACCTTGAACCCAAACAGAGGCTCTGCATATACACCAAAGGAAAACTATTAAGTGGGAGCAGCTGACCAGAAATAAATCAATTAAACATAGCAAAGAAATGAACAGCGCTACTTATAAACAGATGAGTGCTTACCTGCAAAAAAGTGCAAACCCCACTCATGGGATAGAAATACACAATGAGCATACACATGACCTGTCTACCACTTGGAGGATGTTAGTTTCCACTAACAGCTTGCATGCAATTTGTTAGGTGACAAACCTGGTCAGTCGCACTGAAGGCACCATCAGCAACCTCATCCCATAAGCTTTCTTCCTGGAGCGTGCCCTGCGAAGAGTGCTGGATCAGGCCGTAGATGAGCGTGACCAGGAAAAGGAAGAGTTGTGGTTGCCATCACCACCAGAAGCAGCCTTGTCGTCGTCACCTGCTGTACCTGCGGCAACACAGAGAGATGATCTTGAGGAAGAGGAGTCAGAGGAGGAAGGTGGTGTGTTGTACGTGGCTGGGGGGAGGAAGAGACCTTCAATGACGTCAGTGAAGATGAGGGCCACCCGGGACGTGGCTACCTCGGCATCCAACCTTGTGCAAATGAGGGGGCGTGGGCAGCGATGGAAGCGTGAGGACGTGCTATTCCTCAGCTCCTCGGAACCCGCAGTATAATCCTGGCTTGACGCGGCAGGAGACACCGTCACCGGGCTTCCCACACTGCCACACGTGAGGGTAAACCAAGGCAGGACCCGGAGATGACCAATTACGGGCCCCCAGTCGTCTATGATGCCGCTGAAAAGCTGGCGAGATTCGCCAGGACAGAGCAGCAAAATGGCGCCGAGAGCAGCGTGACAGCCTGCAACAAGACCTCTGAACAGGCCTCCCCGCCAACATCACCAGCAGGAGAAGAGGCATCGGCTGAGGGGCATACCGCACCACACTCCACGGAGCAGGTACAGCAACCCCCACCCCCCAGGAACATAAAGCAAGGTCCAAGAGGCGGAGGTGAGGGGGACTGGGTGCAGGCCCAAGATGGCGCAGGAGAGGATGCAGAGATGTCCTTTCTGAAAAACGATTTCAGTAAGCTAAGAGATAGAACAAAGGAGGCAGAACACAGAGTGGGGCAGTTGGAGGACATTGTTCATCCTATGCAGCATACACAAACAGTCTTAACACAGAAATCTGAATCGTACGCAACAAAAATAGATGATCTGGAGAATCGATCCAGAAGATCCAATCTTAGATCCGTCCGTTTTCCTGAAAAGGTGGAGGGTAGACAACCAAAAATCTTCCTGGAAAACAGGCTGAAGGATCACCTGCCTGATCTGAAACCCTCGCATGCTTTCGCAATAGAAAGAGCACACCGTGTTCCAGGAGGGCCTCCCAAGCCAGGGGTTAACGATCGCCCCCTTATTGCAAAACTGATCAACTACAGAGATAAGATCGAAATTCTCCGTGCTGCACGTGATGCCCCAGATCTGACGTTTAACGGGATGAAGATATCGATATATCAGGATTTCTCAACAGAAATACAAAAACAAAGAGCCACCTTCTTTAATGTTAAGAACTCCCTCAGGGACTTACAGATCCCATACAGTATGCTGTTTCCAGCTAAGCTGCGTGTCCAATATGATTCTGAAACACACTCTTTCACCTCTGCAAATGAAGCCATAAAATGGATGGAAGGACAAGGGATGAAAATATCCACTGCAAAACCTCGCCCCTCTAGAAGATAATTTTCTTATTTACAATAAAATGTGAGGTGTACCTCACCACCAATATCTTTACTGATGTAAGATTCCAGATATTCATTTTTGGTGTAAAGCAGGTATTAAATATGTTAACCAATTATATATTGAAAGTTCCTTTAAGGATCTTACCACTCTGAAACAGGAAAGGAATTGCAGCTCCCACCTCACTCACTGTTTAGATACTTCCAAATTAGACACGCCCTTAAAATCCAAATTGGCTTACATGGGGTTACTTTAGCTCCAATGCCACTAGAATCATAAAGCTGGCCATACACTTGCCCGATTTGCCGCCGTTTCGACAGCAGATTCGATCACTGGGATCGAATCTGCTGCCAATCGTTCGCGCTACACGCCGAATTTCGATCCATTTCGTCCGATCCTGTTGATCGCTCCGTGCGGAAAATTACTGTCGATCGCCCACGGGTAGGGAGCGCGTCGCTAGCGGCGTTCGAGTACCTGACGACCGACGCAATAGAGCCGCATACATTACCTGCTCCGCCGGCATGACTACCCCCGATCACCACTGCTCCGTGTCCGCGCTGGTCTCCGGCATGCTTTAGTTCCTCCTGCCCGGCAGGAAGTTTAAACAGTAGAGGGCGCTCTACTGTTTAAACTTCCTGCCGGGCAGGAAGAAGTAAAGCATGCTGGACCTGGATGCGGGAAGGGGGAGCGGCGGCAGCACCACCACCACAACAGATTGTGAACGGTTTCAGGCTGAAATCGGTTCACAATCTGTTTGCAGTAAAGGTAGCCATACAATCCCTCTCTGATCAGATTCGATCAGAGAGGGATCGATAGGTCGAATCTGATGGCAAATCGACCAGTGTATGGCTACCTTTACTCCTACAAAAAGATACTAATAAGCAAATATCGAGGTACTATCATTTTGTACTCCTTGCTAAACAGAATAATAATATCAATAGCTATAAACTCAAGTGGAAGAGTGGGGAGGGAGACATCACTGATTCAGAGTGGTCAGAATTTCAGGATACATATTATAAGACCGTTATAGCCTCAAAGGACAAAGTAATTCAGCTCAAGTGGTTGCACCATGCTTATTTATCACCATCCCGATTGGCAAGGATGGGAAGGAGTGCTACAGATTCATGCTTTAAATGTAAAGCAATAAATGCTAACTTTCTGCATTGTGTTTGGCATTGCCCCCAGGTACGGGCTTTTTGGAGAGCAGTTACTCATTTCCTATCAGACAAACTTAAAGAGAATCTGTATTGTTAAAATCACACAAAAGTAAACATACCAGTGCGTTAGGGGACATCTCCTATTACCCTCTGTCACAATTTCGCCGCTCCCCGCCGCATTAAAAGTGGTTAAAAACAGTTTTAAAAAGTTTGTTTATAAACAAACAAAATGGCTACCAAAACAGGAAGTAGGTTGATGTACAGTATGTCCACACATAGAAAATACATCCATACACAAGCTGGCTGTATACAGCCTTCCATTTGAATCTCAAGAGATCATTTGTGTGTTTCTTTCCCCCTGCATCTCTCATGCACTAAAGTTTCAGGCTGCTCTTTTCTTCCTGCAAACAGCTTTGCCCTCGTCTGTAATTCCTCACTATGTGAAAGTCCAGCCAAATCAGAGGACGATTTATCCAGCTTGTAAAAGATAAGAGAGAAGAGAGAAGCTGCTCTAATCTAAATAACACACAGGCAGTGTGCATAGAGGGGCCTGGAAGGGGGAGTTCATAGCAGAACCACAACACTGAAGAACTTGGCAGCCTTCCAGACACAGGCTGACAAGTCTGACAAGAGAGAGATAAGTTGATTTATTACAGAGACTGTGATAGTAGAAAGTGCTGCAGTTAGCCAGAACACATTAGAATAGCTTTTGGAACTTGTAGGATGATAAAAAACAGGATGCAATTTTTGTTACGGAGTCTCTTTAAACTCCCTTTTGTAATGTCATTTCAATCTTGCATGTTAGATATATTGAGGGACATAGATTGTGGTACACATAAGAAAACCCTGATACGTATACTGCTATTTTACACTAGAAAATCTCTCACCTCCAAATGGAAGCAGAATACGGTACCTTCGCTACAACAATGGAAGGAAACAGGAAACAGTATACTTCCCTTTTATAAACTCACCTACCAGTCCAGATCACAGTTCACAAAATTTGATAAAGTCTAGAGCGCTTGGGTTAATGCATTTGATACTGTAATTTCTCACCTTGACATCTCTGTGACGATACAAGATCTTCATTGATAATACTGCTAATTTTGTTATTCATGATTTATTGTATATCTTTGCGAATTACCCGTTAAATGAAATGAGGCTTAATTTCTCTTTCTAATTCTTGTAAACACAGTAGCTATTAGCTATGTATGTGCGCCTGAAATACTCTCTGTAAAACTTTACGGCATAAGAGAATGTAACTTTGTGAAGTTGTTGGAGAACACCAAACTGTTTTGTTGTTGTTGTGTTGTTAATTTGTAAAATTATATTACAAAATTAATAAAAATTCTCTTTTTATAAAAAAAAAAAAACCTTGTGCAAATTCCGTGCTGTCCTGCCTGTTGAGTGACTCAGTATAAAAAGGCTCAAGGAGAAGGACCTGTACTGGGTGGCAATGCTTCTAGACCCTCAGTATTAGCACTAAGTGGCGTAAATGTTACCAAATTACCAGAATTTAGAAAGTAAGTAACAACTAAGCACAACAAGCTGAAAAGTATGCTTTACACTGCATTTAAAGAACCCCTTTAAAGAAAAAACATTTCTTTGTTACAGCTGATACAAATCCTGCAATAAACCGGCAGTGTCTAATTCCTGCTATCATGGAAGCAGACATAATGTTAACATCCTGTGCTTTCAAATGAGCTTAGATGCTGTGGCAGTCAGGTGACACAGGGGAGATATCAAATTACAACTTGTGATTAGACACAGATGTGGAGGAATTAGAAAGGCTCTCTAAATACATACAGGGTGCATTTCTCTATGTTTTCCTTCTGTCCTGTGCAAGAGTTCAGCTCAACTTTAAAGCATCTGAATGACATTTATTTATATTTGCTGAAAAATCTATGTATCTCTTTTGAATGTTGAATGTACATATGGTGGTGCGCTCTAAAGTATTGGCATATTACATACAGGAACAAAGTATGAAGAAGGCTTATTAGCAGAAAGTTTACTCTTTTTCTTTTAAGCCAATAAATGGTATTATCCTGATTCAAAACTCTGTTTCCGCTGATGGCTAAGATGGTACAATTATTTCTAACATGTCCGATCTGAATTTCGATAGTTTTTTCCATTCTTTGATAGTTTTTTTAATAGTTTTATCAATTGTTTTTTTTTTTATCAATTTTCATAGAACTGAACAAAAATCTATCAAAAAACCATTGGAAAATCGAAAAATCTATTGAAATTCAGATCGAACATATTGGAAATAATTCGATCTGGCAGGTAAATCTGCCAAAAAATTGTATAGTGTGTACCTAGCATTACAGGGGGAGAGAAAATGGGAGGGTTTTTTGCTGCTGACTGGAAGGGCCTATTATCATCTGAATGTGTCTCTCCGGCTGGGTGCACACAAAGCAGAAACGCTAGCGTAGCGGGAAAAGCTGCGTTTTATGCAGCAATGTTAGTCTATGGGACGCAGAAGAAGCTGCATTTCCCTGCATTTGCACAGTATGCATTTCGCAAACGCTGGTAGTGCTGCATGACATGCAGGCTGGCTGCCAAAACGCACATAATGAAAGTCTATGGTAACACATATGCATTGCGTTTTTTAATGCGTTTTTAATTAAAAAGTAAAGATCTCTGATGTGTTTCCGCTTCCTGTGATTTGCATAAATAAAAAAAATGCATACAAAATGCACATGCATTTTACATTAGCGAACTGCAAACGCATGAAAAACGCATCTGCATAAAAAACTCAAATACACCAAAAACGCAGTACAAACGCAATAGAAAATTGCAAACGTACCATCCTAAAACGCTACTTTTTCACGCTATGTCATATGTGAACCCAGCCTTCTGAGGTGAGAAAAAAAAAGACTGAGTTGAATAGAGCATACAATACAATGCCTTATTCAACTCAGTATTTTTTTTCTCTTCTCAAGAAAGACAATTTCAGATGAAATTACATTTTCAATTTAGATTTGTATGCCTGTAAGGATTTTAGAATAGGATCATTTTCTCCATAGTGCCCTCTTAAAATGAACCTGAAGCGAAAAAACGTTCCTGGATTTACATAGTATTATTTTGGTTTTAAGGGGCACAAAAGTTTGAAAATTTCCCTCCCTCTCATGATTGCTGTTACATACATAGTTTGGCTGAAAATAATACATCCGTCCATCAAGTTCAAACAGGAAAAAATGGATGCCCTGTTCTTAAAGGGGAACTGAAGAGAGAGGTATATGGAGGCTGTCATGTGTATTTCCTTTTAGACAATACCAGTTGCCTGGCAGCCCTGCTGATCCTCTGCCTCTAATACTATTAGCCATAGCCCCTGAACAAGCATGCAGCAGATCAGGTGTTTCAGTGGTTCAGACTTATAAGTCTGATCTGACAAGACTAGCTGCATGCTTGTTTCTGGTTTTAATCAGATACTACTGCAGAGAAATAGACCAGCAGGGCTGTCAGGCAACTGGTATTGATTAAAAGGAAATAAACATGACAGCCTCCATATACCTCTCTCTTCAGTTCCCCTTTAAAATACATTTAGCTATGTATTATTGACCCACGTCAAAGTAGTTTGTAATAAATAATTGCTCTTACCTCCAAAAATACAGTGTGTTTTTATAACCCTGGACTATTATTTCTTATTGTAACAGAGAAAGAAATGAGCACTAAATTTACACATTTATCTTATGTTCCATGTTACACTGAAGTGCGCAATACTGAAATCGTATTAGACAATGAGCTAAGGATGATAAATATCATACAACTGTAAAAATATGTATTGTGTCATGCCATCACAGGGTTTGGAGGAAGAGACACAAAGAGAAGGTGTACTTCTTGGAAACTTCACCTACCGACAAGATGGAAATCCTATACAGACATTTAATATTAAGGTAATAAAGAGGTTTTCCTTTGGACTGGTGCTTTCTTATTCATTAGATTACTTGCAAATTGTACTGTATACAGAGATATGTTGTTCACACAGGCCTCTGTACTTGTAAAAACAAAAGGAAAAGCGAGACCAGTGGTGCTCAGCAGAGCTCGAATATTCGAGTAGCTCGAATATTCGAGCTCTTTTTCAGCTATTCGAGCTCGGTATTCGAGCTCCGAATAGCTGCAGCTATTCGAATGGGCTATTCGAGTAAACGCGAATAGCCATTCACTATTCGAGCTATTCGAGCAAACGGCGCTATTCGAGCTCGGGTACCGAGCTCGAATAGCGTCATAGCCCAGATTGATGTCCTTAGAGCCAATCAGAGGGCTCCCAGGCCCTCTGACGGCAGCCAATCACAGAGGGGGACCCTGGCCAGCCCCTACCCTATAAATAGCGTCCGCCATGTTAGGTTTCTCCGTCCTTGCCTGAGACTTGCATAGAGAGAGAGTTGCTCCTTTGTGCTTTGGCTTAGCAAGAGCTCTATTGTGGTCATTTACCTAGCGTTTTTGCTCACATACACCTCCTATACACACCTATATTGTTGTTAGTTAGATAGACATTGTATTTTAGTTAGTAGCTTTTGTGTTACATAGACAGAGACAGCTGCTGCAGGCAAGCTTACAGCTTTAGGCCTCAGGGCCTGCCTGTGTGGGCAGCTGTTCTCTCCTGTCCTCTGTTAGTATATTTCTCTCATCTATACCAGTATTTCTGCTGTCCTTTACTACTGATTGATTCTGTATTTAGTATTGCAGTTATACTGTACTAGGACACTCACTGTCACTGTTCATAGGCTAAGGCTAAGGCTACTAGCTCCTGCGTGTGTGCACTCACTGTCTTGTACACACACACTCTATTTCCTTCTGATTACTGATTGATTATTGTAATTAGTTGTACTTACTGTTACTACTTACTCTTACTGTACTAGGAGTCTAGGACACTCAGTCACTGTTCATGGGCTACTAGCTCCTGCGTGTGTGCACTCACTCACTGTCTGTGTACTGTAGTGTACACACACACTCTATTTCCTTCTGATTACTGATTGATTATTGTAATTAGTTGTACTTACTGTTACTACTTACTCTTACTGTACTATAGGAGTCTAGGACACTCAGTCACTGTTCATAGGCTACTAGCTCCTGCGTGTGTGCACTCACTCACTGTCTGTGTACTGTAGTGTACACACACACTCTATTTCCTTCTGATTACTGATTGATTATTGTAATTAGTTGTACTTACTGTTACTACTTACTCTTACTGTACTATAGGAGTCTAGGACACTCAGTCACTGTTCATAGGCTACTAGCTCCTGCGTGTGTGCACTCACTGTCTGTGTACTGTACACACACACTCTATTTCCTTCTGATTACTGATTGATTATTGTAATTAGTTGTACTTACTGTTACTACTTACTCTTACTGTACTATAGGAGTCTAGGACACTCAGTCACTGTTCATAGGCTAGCTCCTGCGTGTGTGTGTGCACTCACTGTCTGTGTAGTGTGTACACACTACACACACTCTATTTCCTTCTGATTACTGATTGATTATTGTAATTTCTAGTTGTACTTCCTGACTCTTACTACTTACTTACTGTAGTAGGGACACTCACTCAGTCACTGTTCATAGGCTAGCTCCTGCGCGTCTTTGTGCGTGCGTGCACTCACTGTCTGTAGTGTACACACACTAAATTTACTTGTGATTACTACTGATTATTGTAACTTCTAGTTGTACTTCCTGACTGTTACTACTTACTTACTGTACTAGGGACACTCACTCAGTCACCTCACCCACCAACCCACTCCATTAAAGTACCCCACTTTTAACCCGCCCTTTTAAAAAACTTTTGTCTTTACGCCCAAAACATCGAAGATGTCTGGAAGTGGCAGCCAGCGCGGTTTGGGCAAGGGGAAGGGCAGCAAGGGAATCAGGAGGAGAGGGAGCAGCATTGTGGCAGGCCGCGGCCGCGCCACCATGCACAGTTCCGCAGCAGCAGCAGCAGCGTCAGTGGCTAACATTCCTCCCATAGCCACTGGCCGTGGACGCCTTGGGCGCCGCCCAGCAGGAGCATCTGCAACTCACGCTGCAGAGACACAGCAGCAGCAGCGTGTAGCACCTGCTCCGATTTTCCTCCAGCCGGGTCGGAAACGTCCCATTGAGGAAAAGCATGCAGACACTGTGGTGCAACTCATGACGGAGGATGAGCAGCCCGCCATCAGCTCTGCATCCGAGGCCTCCACCCTCACCACCACCACCACCACCCCTGTTCGCAGCAGCCGCCCAGCAGGGTCTGGGGAGGAGGCCAGTTCACCGTCACAAGTTGGCGACCTGTCACTCAGCAGTATTTTTACCCCAGGCACCATCAGGGTATTGTCTGCTGTTGTTGGCGATTTGGAGGAGGAGATGCTGATGGGCACTTTGGGGGATGAGGGATTGGACAGCAAGACTGTGGCGACAGTCAAGCAGCCCATCCATGCATCAGGAGAGGAGTTTGGGGGGTCATCATCCCAGCAGGACATGTTTCAGGAGGGGGAGGATGATGACCCGGTGACAGACAGAGACTGGGTGCCACCACCTCCAGGGGATGTCGTCCTCAGCAGCT
Organism: Hyperolius riggenbachi; assembly: GCF_040937935.1. Lineage (NCBI taxonomy): Eukaryota > Metazoa > Chordata > Amphibia > Anura > Hyperoliidae > Hyperolius > Hyperolius riggenbachi. Next base: position 148,300,970 of record NC_090654.1, read on the forward strand.
CTGAGGAGGAGGAGGAGGATGCGCTTGTGGGCCTTGCAAGGAGGCGCATCATTGCAAGCATTGGCAGCAGTAGGCAGGTCCCACAGCCTGCTGGTGTCTCAGGCTCAGCAGCAGCAGCATCTGCCAGTACCACCACCAGCCGCACCCAAGCCCCCCCCCCCCCCAACCACCACAGGGAGACAGGCGGGAGCAGCAGCGCTTCCATGCCGTAGGGGGATGTTTCTGTCACCAATCTGGCGATTTTTCACCATGCCCACTGTGTACAGCAAGTACGCCACTTGCAACCACTGTCAGCGGAAGTTGAGCAGAGGTGCAGACCCCTTAAAGTTCAGCACCAGCTCGCTCATCAACCACCTTGCTGCAAAACATTTCCACCAGCATGAGGAGTTCCAGAGGCTGAAGGCATCTGGTGCTGGCAGTGGCACCACACCCATCACTGCACAGCCTTCAGCTGCAGCAGCAACAGCAGCCACCCGCCTTCCTGCTCCTCCAGCAGCACCAGCAGGAGTGCGGAAATGCACTGCTCCTCCCCCCTCTGCAACTCCTGCCGCCGACACTGAGACCTGTTCTGGCAGCCAGTCCTCAGTGGCCTCCTCCGCTGTGTCTGCTGATTCCCGTGCCAGCAAAAGGCCACGCCAGAGCCTTTTGAGCGAGTCCTTCCAGGGGGTGGTTAGGGCTCTGCCTCTCAGCAGCCGTCGCGTGCGGCAGCTGAACGGCTTGCTGGCACGGGCCATGTGCTCCCAACTCCTGCCGTACACGCTCGTGCAGGAGGGGAGCGACATTCGTGCGCTGCTTGCTTGCGCAGCCCCAGACTGGCAGCTCCCCAGCAGACACTTCTTTGCCCGCAAGGCCATTCCTGCACTGCACTGCTTTGTGATGGCCAATGTGGAGCGAGGGCTGGAGCACGCGGTTGGTGAAAGGGTCCACGTCACCATGGACTCCTGGAGCAGCCGCTTCGGGACAGGCCGCTACCTGTCCTTCACTGTCCACTGGGTCAGCTTGGTGGAAGGGGGTGAGGATGGGAGAGCAGCAGCGGGCACAGCAGCAGCAGCAACACAGTGGGTGGTGCCACCCCGCAGGGTCAGGGGAACTGCAGCAGGTTCCTCCGATCCTCTGCCATCCTCCGGCACACCTGGCCAAACCCCCCGCCTCAGCAGCAGCGTGAAGTCCCGCCACTGCCAAGCGCTGCTGCACTTGGTCAGCCTTGGGAAGACCAAGCTGACGGCAACCCATGTGTTGGCCAAACACCAGGAGCAGGAGAGGATTTGGCTGACCCCCAGAGGCCTCAGAGTCGGAGAGGTGGTGGCCGACAATGGGGCCAATCTGGTTGCCGCAATAGACAGGGGAAACCTGACCCACATCCCGTCTTGCCCACGTGCTGAACCTGGTGGTGCAGAAGTTCTTGCGCACCTACCAGGGGATGGGCGAACTGCTGGAAACGGCAAGGAACGTTGTGCGTCACTTCCGGCGCTCGGCTGCAGCCTGTGCGAGCCTGGAAGACGTGCAAAAGGAGCTGGATCTGCCACGCCATCGGCTGATCCTTGACGTTCCGACTCGCTGGAACTCCACCCTGGCGATGTTGGAGCGTCTGGTTGAACAGAAGCGCGCTGTCAAACAGTACCTTGCCCTGGCCACTGTTTCCGCCGCTCAGAGAAGGGACAAGACCAGCAACATCCCGTCCATCGTCCCCGATGATGACTGGAGGCACATGCAGCAGGTGTGCTTAGTGCTGGCTCCCTTTCTGCAGGCCACTAACATGGTGAGCAGGGACCATGCTATGGTCTGCGAGTGGGTGCCCCTGGTTTGTCTGCTGAACAGGGCCCTCGATGCTTTGCTGGAACAGGGAGCGGCAGCCTTGGACCAGCAGGAGCGGCAAGCAGCTGCACAGTCCACCTCTGAGGGGGAGGAGGAGGAGGACTTGGTGGAGGTCCCTGACCTTGCTGCTGATGAGGGGGAGCAGCACAGTGCAGCTGAGTTGGTGCGGGGGTGGAGAGAGGATGAGGCTGACGAGGCAGGGGAGGAGGATGAGGACAGCAGCACTGCCGTCGATGTGCCAGCAGACGTGGCCCGCCTCTTCCCAATGGCAGCGCACATGCTGACGCGCCTGCGCAGGGACCCCAGGGTGATCCAGATGAAGCAGAGGGAGGACATCTGGATCAGCATGATGTTGGACCCACGCCTCAAGGGGAAGTTGAGCCAGTTCCTGCCGCCTGCAGGAGGAGACCCAGCGCAACAAATAAGGAGCTTGCAGCAGGCCCTTGTTGAGCGCTTGGAGGAAGCCTTCCCCCAGCCTTCCACCCCCACTGTCCAGCAGCCAGCACAGAGGCAGCAGCAGGTGCCTGCATCCAGCAGCAAGCGCCCAACAGACCTGCTGTGTCTCAGCCACGAGCTCTACAGGACTGTAGAGGCTCCGGCAGCAGTGACTAGAGAGGAGGTGCATGCAGCAGCATCCTCCACCGGTCACAGCCAGCGCCTGACCCGCATGGTGGCTGACTACATGGGGTCCTACAGCGGGCTTGACAGCGATGCCCCTGTTGATCCCATGGAGTATTGGGTCAAGCGCCTGGAGATCTGGAGCGAGCTGGCGCAGTACGCCCTGGAAGTGCTGTCCTGCCCCCCTTCCAGCGTGCTGTCCGAGCGCTGCTTCAGTGCAGCTGGTGGTGTGGTCACCGAGAAACGCTCACGTCTGTCTCACAAGTCTGTGGACAGACTGACGTTTCTCAAGATGAACCAGGCGTGGGTGGAAGGCGAGTTCCTGGCCCCTGTTGTCGGCGAGAGGGGGACATGAACTGGCTAAGAACCATCGTTAATGTGCCTTACCACCCTTTACCACCTCCTGGCTCCTGCTCACTAAGCCAGCCTGGTTCACTTTGACTATTACGTCGCCTGCAGCCACACATTTTACACCTACAGTGGGCTGCTGTGTACTGCCCTTCTGCTGTCTGTCTGTGTTTCCCACTGCCAGGGTACACAGATTTACCTTCTGCTGCCACCAGCTATTACGTCAAACAATAGCTATATATATGTGTAATTTGTTTTACAAACAAAACCAAAAAACCATTAAAAAAAAAAAAAGGTTTAATTTTTCTGAGGTGCCCGGGTTGAAAACTGTGTTGTCCCAGTTGTGTATTGGACACGATGTGGGCTGCACGACCGCTGTCTGGGACCTCCTGTTGTGTTTATTTACGGCCTGGTATCACCGCTAGGTACCAGGGCTATTATGTCACGCTGCCTACCTGCTGCCACACTCACACTACTCCTCCATTCCTCCTGCTGATGCTGCTGTCTGTCTGTGTTTCCCACTGCCAGGGTACACAGAATTAGCTTCTGCTGCCACTCTGCCACCAGCTATTACGTCAAACAATAGCTGCTCACATAATTACTCCTCCATTCCTCCTGCTGCTGCTGTCTGTCTGTGTTTCCCAACGCCAGGGTACACAGATTTACCTTCTGCTGCCACTCTGCCACCAGCTATTACGTCAAAAAATAGCTACATCTGTGTAATTGGTTGTAAAACCAAAACTACAAAACCATTACAAAAAAAAAGGTTTAATTTTTCTGAGGTGCCCGGGTTGAAAACTGTGTTGTCCCAGTTGTGTATTGGACACGATGTGGGCTGCACGACCGCTGTCTGGGACCTCCTGTTGTGTTCATTTACGGCCTGGTATCACCGCTAGGTACCAGGGCTATTATGTCACGCTGCCTGCCTGCTGCCACACTCACACTACTCCTCCATTCCTCCTGCTGCTACTGTCTGTCTGTGTTTCCCACTGCCAGGGTACACAGAATTACCTTCTGCTGCCACACTGCCACCAGCTATTATGTCAAACAATAGCTGCTCACATTACTCCTCCATTCCTCCTGCTGCTGCTGCTGTCGGTCTGTGTTTCCCACTGCCAGGGTACACAGAATTACATTCTGCTGCCACTCTGCCACCAGCTATTACGTCAAACAATAGCTATATATCTGTGTAATTTGTTTTACAAACAAAACCAAAAAACCATAAAAAAAAAGGTTTAATTTTTCTGAGGTGCCCGGGTTGAAAACTGTGTTGTCCCAGTTGTGTATTGGACACGATGTGGGCTGCACGACTGCTGTCTGGGACCTCCTGTTGTGTTTATTTACGGCCTGGTATCACCGCTAGGTACCAGGGCTATTATGTCACGCTGCCTGCCTGCTGCCACACTCACACTACTCCTCCATTCCTCCTGCTGATGCTGCTGTCTGTCTGTGTTTCCCACTGCCAGGGTACACAGAATTAGCTTCTGCTGCCACTCTGCCACCAGCTATTACGTCAAACAATAGCTGCTCACATAATTACTCCTCCATTCCTCCTGCTGCTGCTGTCTGTCTGTGTTTCCCAACGCCAGGGTACACAGATTTACCTTCTGCTGCCACTCTGCCACCAGCTATTACGTCAAAAAATAGCTATATCTGTGTAATTGGTTGTAAAACCAAAACTACAAAACCATTACAAAAAAAAAGGTTTAATTTTTCTGAGGTGCCCGGGTTGAAAACTGTGTTGTCCCAGTTGTGTATTGGACACGATGTGGGCTGCACGACCGCTGTCTGGGACCTCCTGTTGTGTTCATTTACGGCCTGGTATCACCGCTAGGTACCAGGGCTATTATGTCACGCTGCCTGCCTGCTGCCACACTCACACTACTCCTCCATTCCTCCTGCTGCTGCTGTCTGTCTGTGTTTCCCACTGCCAGGGTACACTGAATTACCTTCTGCTGCCACACTGCCACCAGCTATTACGTCAAACAATAGCTGCTCACATTACTCCTCCATTCCTCCTGCTGCTGCTGCTGTCGGTCTGTGTTTCCCACTGCCAGGGTACACAGAATTACATTCTGCTGCCACTCTGCCACCAGCTATTACGTCAAACAATAGCTATATATCTGTGTAATTTGTTTTACAAACAAAACCAAAAAACCATAAAAAAAAAAGGTTTAATTTTTCTGAGGGTGCCCGGGTTGAAAACTGTGTTGTCCCAGTTGTGTATTGGACACAATGTGGGCTGCACGACCGCTGTCTGGGACCTCCTGCCTGCTGTGTTTATTTACAGCCCTGGTATCACCGCTAGGTACCAGGGCTATTATGTCACGCTGCCTGCCTCATTGACTGCCTGCTGCCACACACTCATCCTCCTCCTCCTGCTGCTGAATTTACCTCCTGCTGTCTGTGTGTTTCCACTGCCAGGGAGCACATACAATGGCGCTTCCAACATGCGTGCGCCACCAGCTATTTGTTACGCTCAAAAATAGCTGCATTTCTTTAAAAAAAAAAATTGAAAAGAGAAATAGATGAAGAAGAAGAAGATGAAGAAGAAGAAGAAGAAGAAGAAGGAGAAGAAGAAGGAGGAGAAGAAGATGAAGATGAAGAAGAAGAAGATGATGAAGAAGAAGATGAAGACGAAGATGAAGAAGATGAAGAAGAAGATGAAGAAGATGAAGAAGAAGATGAAGAAGATGAAGAAGAAGATGAAGAAGAAGAAGATGAAGAAGGAGAAGAAGGAGAAGAAGAAGAAGAAGAAGAAGGAGAAGAAGAAGAAGATGAAGAAGATGAAGAAGAAGATGAAGAAGAAGATGAAGAAGATGAAGAAGAAGATGAAGAAGATGAAGAAGAAGATGAAGAAGAAGATGAAGAAGAAGATGAAGAAGAAGATGAAGAAGATGAAGAAGAAGATGAAGAAGATGAAGAAGAAGATGAAGAAGATGAAGAAGATGAAGAAGAAGAAGATGAAGAAAAAGAAGATGAAGAAGAAGAAGATGATGATGAAGAAGATGAAGAAGATGAAGAAGAAGACAATATAAAAGAAGAAGAAGAAGATATAGAAGAAGAAGATATAGAAGAAGAAGATATAGAAGAAGAAGAAGAAGATATAGAAGATAAAGAAGAAGAAGAAGTATATACAGTACTGAACAAAATTCTGGACACAACTTCTCTTTTCACCTTTTTTTTTTTAAAGGAACATCCCCACATAATCACTTGCTGTTGTTACTTGGAAAAAAAGATGTTTCTTGCATCATTCACCCTCAAAACAAGTGTAGGAAGCTATTTAAGGCCAATTCGAATAGTCAGCTCGAATAATGAGCTCGAATACCGACTCGAATAGTGAGCTCGAAGTCCGAGGTCGAATCGAATAGTAAAATTTATTCGACTCGAATATTCGACTGACCTCGAATAATTTACTATTCGAATTCGACCAAACTCGAATTTTGAAAAGGGGTATTTGAGCATCACTAAGCGAGACCCCCACAATAGTGTATTATCTTAAAAAGTCACTTTGCATGGAATAAAATAAATGTGAATGAATAATCAGAAGGAAGGGTTACCGCTAAGGCAACCACTGTATAGGCAGGTGTGTGCCTGAAGCTTCCGGGAGCCGGCTCAAGCAGTCAGCGTCTTCTGGCTCTCGCAGCAGCATCCCCAGCATCCCAGTAGACATGTGAGAACCAGCAGCTCTCTATGGTTGGAACATGCGACCATGCTGACAGGTAAATGGGGGGTCTTAAAGTGACCGGTGACTTGGTTGTCCCAGCAACCTATTGGCTGTTTAGTGGATAGTCTCTCCTGAATGGAGGGGTATGTGTCTGACTTGTGCAACTCGCCCGTGATAGCGATAGCTGTCTTGTGCTACTCTGCCAGGTGTATTATTATTCATGAATTACTGTGTACGACCTTGCTTGTCTCTTGACTCTGCTATTTGATTGCTGCCTGGACCAACCTTTTGAACAGTTACTGGATTGGCTTACGTTTTGAGATTCTGTACCATGCTTTTCTGATTACCTGTTTCTGACCTGGACTGTCTGATTTTCCTGCCTGTATCTGTCTAGTGTGGTTCTGTTGGTACCACTCTACCTTCAGTTCCTAAACCTTGCGCATATCAAGGCCTGGTTATAACCAGGTGTTGGGATGACGCTCTTGTCATCCCTTTGGCTGACTGGGACAAACCACACAAGGTTAAGACTGCAGAGGAGATTGGGTCATAGGAACTGAAATAAGGCAGTGGATCCAGCAGTATCACAGACCTCTATATGTGAAAATTACATGTTTTCTTCAGATAAAGAAATATAGGCACTGATTCATGAAGCTGCGCTGCTATATCAGCATGAGCTCCAGGACAGCACCGCAACCTAAATCCTGGGCTGCACGCTACTCTCACTCTTGCAGCGTGCCTTCCTTAGTTATGCGCTCTGCTTACATAGCAACGTGCATTCCTTTAAATGCCGGCCGCTGCTGTGAAGCATCGCGCCTCCAATACTTTACTAAAGCGGACGCTACTATGTTAATTGACATAGTTACTAACTTAATTACTTAGTAGCTATGTTAATTAAAATAGTAGTGGCCACTGTAGTGAAGTATCGGGGTTGCGATACTTCACAGCAGTGGCCGTCATTTAACCAGTATAGGACCACAGGCTCTACCCCCACCCCAGTGCCCGGGCTTTTTTTTACAATGAAGTGCTCTGCGGCTTGAATAGCTCGCTGCAGAGCCATACGATGCAGCACACACATGAATCCCCCTCCCCTTTTCTGCCCACTAATGGAGCCTTCTGTTGGCGCGCTATGGTCGCTTCTGCAGGCTTTACTTTTTTTTCTATTTCAAATGTGTTATTGAAAATTTTCAAGGAAAAGTTACTACACCAGCAAGGGATCAATATTCACCCAGAACTGGACAGCATGACAGTAACAATATTTGCTTAACATTTTACACAAAGGCTAATGATGGCATGCCGCGCAGTTTCAGTTACAAGGTAGGAGAGCAGGTAGCAACTCCCATATTCAACCAGCAGGGGATTTCGACCCAGGGAAAAAAAAAAAAAAAAAAAAAAGAGTACGTGAACCAAGTCCCTTACTCATCCCATTCTCCTCCCACCTATAACCCACCCTACCTAAGCCCCCCACCCTGATATATTTCTTGAAGATCAGACCAGGAAAACATTTTAGCGTTCCTAACAAGGTCTTGGACCAGATATATTTTTTTTGAAAACCACCAACGGAACGCAGTGGGATTTTCATATGACGGGGCAAAAAGTGGGTTCTCTAATATAGGCAGTAAAGGTAGTGTGGGAGACAAAAGACCCTGAGAATATTTGAAGGAAGGCAATGTTTATAAATATTACCCAATAAGGGAGGCCTCAACTTGAGGGGGAGCCAGAGGGGACATTAAACTGATTGGGGGGCCGCTGCCACGATTCCAAAAAAAGACCAAAGTGGCATATCTGGACCCCTATATAGGCCAACCAAGGGCGCAATTTAAGCTGCCTCATAATATTTGATGATGTTGGGAAAGCCCAACCCCCCTTGACTTTTATGCATAAACAAAGGGGTTTTGGCAACCCTGGGCTTAGAAGACCCCCCAGATAAAGTTCACAAGTTTAGTTTGCAGTAACCTTAAAAAGTGTGGTGGGACTCTAATTGGAAGGAGGCGGAATAGGTATAAAATTTTCGGTAGGAGAGTCATTTTAGTGGAATGAACCCTTGCTAGCCAGGACAGCTGGAGGGAAGACCATTGAGTAATTAGAGAGGAGATCTGTTTGGATAAGTGATAGTAATTAGCTTGGTAAAGAGAGTCATAACTGGGAGTAAGACGGATCCCTAGATACTCTAGATGTGTTGTTGCAATCCTAAATGGGGAATCTTTGATTAATGTAGACCAGATGCTATTATCCATTGAGATATTCATGAGGACAGATTTGTGTGGGTTTATGGTCAGACCAGAAACCTGTGGAAACCTCTTCAAAATAGTCAGTAAGTGTAAGATAGAAGACTGAGGCTCAGTGATAAATAGTAACATTTCGTCAGCAAAAAGGTTGATTTTGTGTTTTGACTTTGCCTGCATCTCTGATTACCCACGCCAGGGGCTCCATAGCAAGGATAAACAAGATAGGGGAGAGGGGGCAACCCTGTCGTGTCCCTCTTTCTATACGGAAGGTGTCTGAAGAATAACCAGCATATTTTACCCTGGCCGTAGGATAAGAATATAGGGAGTGAATCCAATTCATGAAAGAAGAGCCAAAGCCCCAGTGGCGAAGAACAAAATATAGATAATCCCATTAAAGGGTGTCAAATGCCTTGTAAATATCAAGGCTGAGGCTTACCCCAGGGATACCTCTGGCTCTAAGACGGTCAAAAATCTGGACTGCATGAAAAACAGCAAACTAGAGAAGGGGAAAGAAGGCCATAAAAGCACCACTCAGGACTAATATATAGACCAGTATGTAATAAATTCATCTTTATTAACAATCCAATAAATAAAAACACATAAAAACAACAACCACAAAGTGAGTCTGGGGTCCCAAATACAATAAATAGATAATACACCTGCACTAATAATAATTCATATATATAACAATGGTGCAAAATGTAAACAAGAAGTATATATATTTCTATTGGGTGAAAAACACCCACTGCCTCTACTGAGATCAACAATGTATCAAGCAAGAAAAATAAATAGAGTAAACCCTATGGTCAATAGTTAAATGCTAAGATAATTAGATATAAATATAAAATATATATGAACACTCCAGGAGCAATAAAGTGCTAACAACGATAGAATGAGACAATCTTAAAGTGACTAAGTGCAAAAACAAAACAATAATGTTGTGCTGTATACCCAAAAATAAATCCGACAGCACAATGGCTGAACAAGTGAATCAAGAAAAGCGCACACTAACCTAGGATGCACCACGGAGGGTGAAGGAGCAAGTTGGCGGGGATACTCACAATGAAGACAATAGAGGCAGGAAGAAGGGGGACCCCAGGCTCGCCGGGAGATTGTCTCATTCTATCGTTGTTAGCACTTTATTGCTCCTGGAGTGTTCATATATATTTTATATTTATATCTAATTATCTTAGCATTTAACTATTGACCATAGGGTTTACTCTATTTATTTTTCTTGCTTGATACATTGTTGATCTCAGTAGAGGCAGTGGGTGTTTTTCACCCAATAGAAATATATATACTTCTTGTTTACATTTTGCACCATTGTTATATATATGAATTATTATTAGTGCAGGTGTATTATCTATTTATTGTATTTGGCACCCCAGACTCACTTTGTGGTTGTTGTTTTTATGTGTTTTTATTTATTGGATTGTTAATAAAGATGAATTTATTACATACTGGTCTATATATTAGTCCTGAGTGGTGCTTTTATGGCCTTCTTTCCCCTTCTCTAGTTTTCCAGTTTTGATTGGCCTTTAGCACGCCCAGGAATCATTTATTATCTATTATTGATTTAGTGGTGCTATGTTCCACCTCTTGTGTTCTGCATGAAAAACAGCATCTGTAGCTTGTCGGCCAGGGACAAAACCCACTTGGTCTTTATTTATCATGCTAGTGAGAAGGGGATTAACCACTTGAGGACTGGGCTCATTTGCGGTGATCTGTGCTGAGCGGGCTCTCCAGCCCACAGCACAGATCGTGTGGAGGCCAGGGCGACCAGACTCCCCCCCCTCCTTTTTCTCCACTAGGGGGATGTCCTGCTGGGGGGGTCTGTTCGCCGCCGGCTACTTGTGGTTCGGGAGGGGGGGGGGCTCCTCAAAGCCCTCCTCGGCAGCGATTTCTGCCCTCCCTCTGTTTCCCTCCCTCTCCCTCTTGCTATGGGCGGCACAGGACGGCGATCCGTCCTGCGCCGCCTCTGATAGGCTTCAGCCTATCAGATGCCGGCGATCCCCGGCCAATCAGAGGCCGGGGATCGCCGATCTCCTTTACGGCACAGTGCCGTATGATGTAAACACGGGATTTCTTCCCCTGCGTGTTTACATTTAGCGTGCGAGCCGCGATTGGAGGCTCGCAGGCTGTTCACGGAGACACCCTCCGTGAACTGACATGGAACCCAAAGGTAACACCAGTTCGACCTGCCAACGCCTAGTGGCTAGTATTTTGCTGAGCAGTTTCACATCTACATTTAGGAGGGATATGGGCCTGAAGTTATTGATATCGATAGGGTCCGAGTCTGACTTAGGCAGCATAGCAATATCTGCTTGTAGCGAAGAGGGGTTGGGAGTCAAACCTCTTCTATATTCATTAAAGGCTTGTTTGAGTAAGGGGGCCACTGTGGGGGCAAATTTTTTGTAAAATAGTGGTGAGAACCCATCCGGGCCAGGGGCTTTGGAGGATTTCAGAGTTTTAATTGCGGCGAGGACTTCTTCTGTGCTGATTTTCATAGATAAATTCTCAATTGCATCTTGGGAAACACGGGGAAGTTGGATGGAGGAAAAAAAGGTTTCCAAGCCAGAGGGGTCTGGATGCCCATCCGAAGTGTACAGATTCTGGAGGAATTCCTGGAAGAGGGAAACTATTTTATGGGGATCTGCCGTAGGTGGTGATTGGGACTGCGGACCCGTAAAGTAGGTGGCTTATACTTCTGGTTTTTGAGTTTATTGGCTAAGAGGGTATATGGTTTATTAGCCCAGCGGTAATATATATATTTTTGCCATCTAAGTTGTTTCTCTATCACTTCAGTGAGCAGAGAATCAAGCTGTATGCGAAGCTTATCTCTTACTATTTTAAGGGCTGTGGTCTGGGAGGCTTTCCAGCTACGTTCAGCCTCCTCAAGCTGAGCAGTTAAATCCGCAATGGCTTGAGTTTTTAGTTTCTTCAGATGAGACGCGACACTAATGATACCACCCCTAACTGTGGCCTTCAAAGCCTCCCATAGGGTGATAGCTGAGTTTACTGAGCCCTCATTGTGGTCCAGGTAATCAGAGATGCAGGATTGGATTTTAGAGAGACATTCTGGGTGTGATAAAAGGGAATCTTTAAGACGCCACTTAAATGAACGGCCTCTGGGAACTAGCGAAGAGATTTGTATCTGCACAGGGTCATGGTCTGACCATGGGACTGTAAGTATTTTAGCTGACAGAACGTTAGCTATAACCAAGGAGTCTAAAAAAAAAGTCTATTCTGCAAAAGCTTCCATGTGGGTTAGAATAAAAGGTAAAGTCCTTCGTTTTAGGATTTAGCTCACGCCAGACATCAAGCAGGTTCGTACTGGAAAATAACTGCCCGTCTGTATGCGAAATAGAGGAAGAAAAATGTTGGGAAGCTGTCACAGAATTAGGGCCTGGGGTTTTGTCAAGGTCAACATGCAAAGTAACGTTAGTGTCCCCACACAGTATGAGGAACCCTTCAGCATGATGATCAATGACTTGGAGGAGATGAGATAAAAAGCGATCCTGAAACCGATTAGGAGCGTAATATGACACTATGGTTACTTTGCTATCAAAGAGAGTTCCTTTCAGTAAAACATATCTCCCCAATGGATTAAGTAAAAATAAATCACATTTAAAGGGTAGGTTGCGCCTGAAAGCAATTGTGACCCCGCGAACCTTGTCTGGAGCGCAGGAGTGGTATGCTAAAGGGAAATGTCGATTAAGGTAGGCTGGGTAGCTAGTTTTGGAGAACCTGGTCTCCTGGAGACACACAATATCTGCATGACAAGCTTTATAATAATGAAAGGCCTTACCTCTTTTCTGAGGGGAATTAAAACCATGAACATTATGTGTAATAATCTTCAGTGGGAGGCTAGCCATGTTAAGATCTGATTTTTACGCCTCTGAGCCCTTCAGAAGAGCGAAGGGCCAGAGGAAAACCCGAACAGTGTTTGGGCCTTCCAGCTTGGTGGAAAAACTCACCAAGCCCAGGCCATAGAGTAGGCATAACCAAATGTTGGCGCCTACCTGGAGAGGAGGCCCTCCCCGGCTGCATGGACTATGAACTATTTTAAATGAAACTCTTAAAGAGGAACTCCAGTGAAAATAATGTAATTAAAAAAAATGCTTCATTTTTACAATAATTATGTATACATTATTTAGTCAGTGTTTGCTCATTGTAAAATATTTCCTCTCCCCGATTTACATTCTGACATGTATCACATGGTGACATTTTTATAGTGGGCAGGCTATGTAGCTGCTGCTAGCTGTTTGGGCAGTTAGAGACAGCTGTAAGCAGCTATTTCCTGTCTCTGAACATTGTTACATTGTGGCAGTTTGCCAGGAGCACTGCGATCCTCAGAGCTTCTTGTGGGAGGGGTTTCACCACAATATCAGTCATACAGGGCCCCCTGATGGTCTCTTTGTGAAAAGCAATATATTTCTCATGTAAAAGGGGGTATCAGCTACTGATTGGGATAAAGTTAAATTCTTGGTTGGAGTTCCTCTTTAAAGGCATTATACAAACAATAAAATAACAGAGACCTAGGGTGTGGAAAACAGTTCAGGGACTGGAGTCTTTGGCATAACCGTCTCTAGACAGGTGACAAGGTTGCTAGTGATAAAATGACATGTCACATATCTAGAGTCAAATATTAGAGGCTTTTCAGGATTAGACAGCAAAGCAGTTGAGTCTAAACCACCCAACTAGCATAAAAACAATTAAGCGGTCTGTCCCTGAGAGACGAAACAACAAAAAATGGGACCGCCGCATATAGTGAGAGACCTCCTGTCAAAAACAAAAGTTAAGGGTTATCCAACAAAAATCAAAGGCTTGGGTAAGGCAAGGCAACAAGCAGCAGGCCCCACGCCTTGGGCCTAGGGAGGTGAATAAGAGTCAGCCTGGCTCTGAAGTTGTCGTAGGTGGCGGCTTGTTTCTGCTCCGATTACTAGAACGGTAAGGCTTTACTGTCTCCCACAACGGTTGAGATCTCATAGACCAGTGGTGGCAAACCTTTTTGAGACCGAGTGCCCAAACTTCAACTCAAAAGTCTCTTGTCTCTCGTAAAGTGCCAACACGCCAATTTGAACAAAATGACCCCCCCTCCTCAGAACATAAGAGATGACAACTACCAGGCCCTCAAACCTACAGTGACCAGATTTTTCTGGGTTCAACCTTGGACAGGGCAGGGGGGTGTTTGCGGTGCAAAAAATGGGCATGGACATGACATTGTATGGGCGGAGCTAACGTAATGATTTTGAGGTTTGTTTACTTTTGTGCGATTTTAACAATACAGATTCTCTTTAACTCCCCCCTCCCTCTCCCCCGCAAAATCCACGACTTTCTTGGTCGTGGATTTTGCTGCCCTGTACGCTTTCGTGTGAGGCAGAGTTATGAGCTGCAGCCCTGCCTCACACGTGTCTGTCAGTGGCGGATCTCCGCCTCTCCCCCGCCCCTCTCAGTGAAGGAAGACTGAGAGGGACGGGGGAGAGGCGGCGACCCGGGCTGACAGACGCGCTGAGAGACAGAGCTGTGGCTCATAGCTCTGCCTCTCACAGAAGCGCTGTCCGGATTGTCCCCCAGGGAGTTTGGGGGGATTTAGTTAGATTAGAGCGGCGGGGATGCGGCTGTTTAGTTAGAGCTATCATATTACACAGGAGTTTATAATAAAAAGATGATTTATAAGAAACTTCAGAGTCTCTTTAAATTTATCAAGTAAGTCCCAATCTCGAGTGTCCGCATCTCTAGACCCTTCAACCGAGGTCCCCGACTTCTGCCTGCGAGCCTGAGCACCCCTCGTACCTGAGTAGCGGCTATCTCCATTCGACTCGCTCTCTACATGATCCGAGTCCTGGTTTCTGCTCGCGCTCGCCGCCATCTTGGACTTTGGGGTGCACGCTGTTGAGGGTCTCTCAGCATCAGAGTCGTCGAATTGTCGCTTTCCTTTGCCACCCATCTGGTCTGGTCTGGGGAAGAGGAGGCGGGGAACTGACTCCAAAAACAGTGATCAGATGCCTAGATTAGCTCCGATGCAGCCGAGAAGAGCAGAGCTTGCTCAGAACACGTCCATCTTGAGCGGCAGCAGGCCATGATACCCATCCCCCCCCCCCCCCCCCCCCCCCCGCTTTAGTTTTTTTTAAACAATTTATTTTTTATTTTATTTTTTAAGGAAAATTACTTCTTTTTTTTTTCCTCCCTCCCCCGACAGCCAATCCGGGCGATCCTCTCTCATAGGCATTAGCCTATGAGAGAAGATCACAATGGAAGCCTCTCCAGGGGACAGCTGAGTGACACAGCTGTCCCCAGTACAGTGTTGCATTAGATCACAGTGCAGTACAAATAAAAGAAATGTCTGTTTCTTTTTATTTCAGTCTGCTAGCGGTGATTACCACTGGCAGACTGTTGACAGAGCAGAGTTCCGTCACTCAAGCGGGGATGCGCGATCCCTACTAATCTCCGCCCACTGATCTTGACGCCTTTCAGCGTTAAGCGGTCCTGAGGATGCCACCTTCCCGACGCCTATCAACGTTATGCAGTCGGGAAAAGGTTAAAGGAACCCGTGTTGCTATGTAAGCAGCGCACGTAACTAAGGAAGGCACGCTACACTGCAAGAGCAAGCTTAGCATACAGACTTCAATTTAGCTCATGGTGCTGTCATGGAGCTCGCACTGCTATAGCAGCACAGCTTCATGAATCAGCCCCATGGTCATCTCTTTGGAAGGAAGAGCAGTTTGCACCTAAACCACGGGCGCTGCACCTAAACCATGGGCACTGTGACCTCAGGATAGGGGCTCACTGTAGCTCATGCAAAGCTGTGGCTTGGTTGCTTTACCAGCTGAGGAACTGATACATCGGACTTTCGCAAGTATACTTACACATTGGCCATACATTTTATGTGTTGCTTGCAAAATGTCTGCCTCCACTTGATGCTCATATGAACTGTGCACTAATCAACTAACGGCATAACATCTGTCTTCTAGAATTATACACCTAATCAGAAGACGAGTGTACATAAAAGATGCGGGATCTTTACCATAAGATCTGATAGTGTGCACGTCAGAGGAAAAACTGTTACCTGTTAGAGGGAGGCAGCTGCTGTATGAGTGCATCAATTTGCATGGAGTGCTGCTGTATAGGTGGGGAGACAGTGTTGTTTTTTTTGGATGCATGGACAGGCAGAGTCAAATAATTGACCATTGTCCAAGCAAACAAGTTAAAGCCTATAACATCTGGGGTTAGATGGCTCCTGGTTTTTATTGATTGTGGTTTTTGTGCAGAAACGTTTTTAAATGTTCTGCATTTGTTTGGCTCCATAGAGGAGCACCTTTTTTTGTTTTATATATATATATATATATATATATATATATATATATATATATATATATATATATATATATATATGCAATTAATGAGAAGCTGTTTGGACAGTACTGATCTTGGTGCATTAGACCATTATTTCTCAATATTTATATTGAACAGACAGGCTTTGTAAGAAACAATAGCAGATCGTCTGCAAATAAGTTTAGCTTATGTGAGATGCCTTGTTAATTCTCTACTCTGCCTTATTGCAATAGCTAGGTGTTCCATCGCTAGGATAAATAGAATAGGT
The DNA here is from genome assembly GCF_040937935.1 of Hyperolius riggenbachi. Taxonomy (NCBI): domain Eukaryota; kingdom Metazoa; phylum Chordata; class Amphibia; order Anura; family Hyperoliidae; genus Hyperolius; species Hyperolius riggenbachi. The sequence goes on from NC_090654.1 coordinate 148,317,246, forward strand.
GACAGGGGACACCCCTGCCTCATTCCTCTGTCAATGTGTATAAGGTCAGATATATGGCCTGCATAATGCACTCTAGCTGAGAGTCTGGAGTACAGCCCCTTGATCCAGGTCAAAAATACCTCACCGAAGCCCCATTTCTCAAGAACACTGAGAAGGTAATCCCAAGAGACTGTGTCGAAGGCTTAATAAATGTCCAGGGCTAAGCATAGTCCTGGAATTTTCCTGCAGTGCATCAGCTCGATTACTTGTATTGCTCAAAGGGTGGCATGGGACGCTTGGCTGCCTGGGACAAACCCCATTTGGTCTTTATGTATTATGGAAGCTAGAAAAAGGTTTATACGGGATGCCAGAATCCTACTGAGCTATTTGAAATCTATATTAAGAAGTGAGATGGGGCTCAAGGGGTTCTTTATCTGTTTTCGGTATCATTGTTATATTTGCACAGAGAGAGTCAGTATGGGGATAAACTCCCTTTCTGAGTTCATTAAAAACTGATGCCAGGAGAGGAGACAGTTCCTCCCAAAACTTCTTATAGAACGTGCCAGAATATCCATCTGGTCCCGGGGTTTTGGAAACCTTAAGCGATTTTATCGCTAACTAGTGACCTTAGTCCATTTAGGTGTGTCACTTTGCATGCGCCCACACACATCCACCGCGTGCGCGCGCCCATCAGACCGTCCAGCCGCCCCTTGGCCCGTCATGCCGCGCGTCACTCCCCCCTCAGTGTCTCTGCGTCCCTGCACATGTGCAGAACGCAAAAGGACACACACAGGGACATGGGACGCAGAAACACTTAGGGATTATTATAGAGGATTGAACCTCTTCTTGTGTGATTTCTCCATTTAGCCTATCTACCATGTCAGTTGGGATTTGGGGAAGCAGTATTTTGTCTAAAAAGGATTTGATAGGGGAGTCAGGGGACCTGGTGGGGCGACTATAAAGGTTGCCTAGAAACTCTTGAAAACTGTGCATAATTTTAGGCGGGTTACAAGTCACCTGATTATTGGTAAGAAGTACTGCTAATGTTGGGGGCTTATAGGTTCTGTTTTTATGTTTATTAGCAGGATATGGGATTTATTAGCCCATCTGTAGTATTTATTTCTCTGCCGAGTGGATGGAATCAAGCCGAGTCCGAAGAGAATCTGTTTGTTGCCTCAATAAAATTGAGGGTTGTGCTTTCCATTCTGACTCGGCTCGTTCCAATTTTTGAGTGAGTTCCTGAATCAGATGCAATTGCTGTTTTTTTAGATAAGAGGATAAACCAATGAGGCGGCCCCGTACAGTAACCTTTAAGGGCCCCCAGAAGATGATGGGTGACTGCACTGATCCTCTGTTTTCTTCCGCAAATTCTGTGAGGTAAGATCTAATCTTCTCTAGTGAGGATGGGTCTGACAACAGTGAGTCATTTATTCTCCATCTAAAGCTAGTTTTCCTGGGGACTAGGGATGTAAGGCGAATCAACAGTAGACTGTGATCAGACCAAGTGACCGTTAGAATTTTGGCTGTGTGGGTGTTTGGAAGAAGAGGTTGATGCAGAAAGAAGTGGTCTATTCTACAAAAACTGTCATGCGGATTGGAGTAAAAGGTGTAATCCCGGACATTGGGGTTCAGTTCTCTCCATACATCAATAAGGCCCTTCGTTCTGAATAGAGTGGCAACTGCATTTGGACGTGGGGACCCCGGGTTTTGGGAATAAGAAGTCGGAGAGGATGGGCGTGACCTATCCACCATTTCATTTAGAACCGAATTAGTGTCTCCACACATTAGTAATGTCCCTACACAGTGGTTATTTATGACCTGGACCAGGTGTGACAAAAAACGTTCTAGGAAGCTGTTGGGGGCATAGTAGGACACCACAGTAATGGTGGTATCGTCCAGTGTCCCGGTCAATAAAAGGTATCTTCCTGTAGGATCTGACAATTGCTTAGTACATTTAAAGGGTAGGCCTCTTCTAAAAGCAATGGTCACCCCCCTCACTTTCTCATGTGCCTGCAAATGAAACACCATTGGGTTGTGATAGCTGAGGTAGGAGGGATGGGAGGAGGTCGAGATTCTGGTCTCTTGGAGACACACTATATCTGCTTTGCAGGATTTGTAGAACTGAAAAGCCTTTGACCTTTTTGTGGAGCATTAAAACCTTGGACGTTGTGTGATATAATGGAAAGAATTCCTGAATCAGTAGGCGCAGCCATTTGTCTCAGAGTGGGTAGCATATTTTAACCACTTCAGCCTTCAGTCGTTTTCACTTTATGCATCCGAGCAATGTTCACCTCCCATTCATTAGCCTATAACTTTATCACTACTTATCACAATAAACTGATCTATATCTTGTTTTTTTCGCCACCAATTAGGCTTTCTTTGGGTGGTACATTTTGCTAAGAGCCACTTTACTGTAAATACATTTTAACAGGAAGAATAAGAAAAAAACTGAAAAAATTCATTATTTCTCGGTTTTCAGCCATTATAGTTTTAAAATAATACATGTCTCCATAATTAAAACTCACATATTGTATTTGCCCATTCGTCCCGGTTATAACACCATTTAAATGATGTCCTTAGTTATCACAATGTATGGCAACAATATTTTATTTGGAAATAAAGGTGCATTTTTTCCGTTTTGCATCCATCACTATTTACAAGTTTAAAATAAAAAAAAAAAAAAAAAGAAATATTTCATCTTTACATTGATATTTAAAAAGTTTAGACCCTTAGGTAAATATTTATATATTTTTTTATATTGTAATTTTTATTTATTTATATTAAACATTTTATTTGGGTATTTTTGGGAGGGTGGGATGTAAACAGTAATTTTTTCAGTAAATATGGGTTGATTTTTATTTATTTTTTTTTGCATTTAGTTGTAGTTTTACTTTTTGGCCACAAGGTGGCAGCCATGAGTTTGTTTACATGAAGTCACTCTAAGCGTAACACATACGCTTAGAGGGACGCATGGGGACGCAAGAGCCAGAAAAAGCGAAGCTTCCGAGAGAAGCTGTCGCTTTTTCTGCGGGGGAGAGGAATCAGTGATCGGGCACCATAGCCCAGTTCATTGATTCCTGGGCTAACGAACCGCGGGCCGGGAGCACGTGTGCACGCGTGCGATCGGCTGCGGGAGCGCGCCGGCGCGCACATTGCCTCCTGGACGTAGCTACTATGTCCAGGAGGCAAACGTGGTTAATAGCATCTTCCAAATAAATAACAGTTCGAGTATTCGGGGCTGCAGTTTGACACAATTGGAGGGGAGAGAGTACAGGTAAGAAAGGAAGAAGAAAGAGATAAAGGAGAAAAATTAGGAAAATGCATCTCTCCAGAAGGGGGCCAAATGGAGGGAGGCTGTGTAAAACACACAAATGACCTGTTTTGTGTCTAGTAGGCGCAGAAGGGGCCTGGTTCACCACTGAGTTTTCCAGAATCTGGACCAGCAAAGTAGCAAAATAAGGGTGTTGCGTCCTCCTTCAGCTGCATTGTTCAAATGTGAGGTTGGCAGAGAAAACATCACAATTGCTATTATACAGTTTACATATTTGGGTCTGCCTTGGCCCAGACATTACCAGTGCATCCTAAATTTCACAAAGAAAATATAACAGTGTTCAGATTTAAACTAGGTGGTAAAACAAAGCAAAGAACTAAACCGTTTTAACCTACATGACAACCTATAAACTAGGACCAAGTCGTCATTGAACTGTTGAGCACAATGCTTTTTAAGTCGGCTTTCTTGAACCCCGCTTGGCTGGGATGGGGTAGTGAAGGGGGGAGAGGGAATAGAAAGGGTGGGGTATGGGAAAAGGTAGGGGCAAGGGGTATAGGTATAGGGGGTATAGGAGCCCTGGGGGAGGGGGACAAAGGGTGAGCAGGGATTAGAGAAAGTGGGTACGCTACACATCAGGTACAGAGAATTAGCTCCTGAGCATCACGTGAAGTCCAACAAGAAAAGGTAGCCGTGTTGTCCTGAACACAAGGTGGGATATCAAATTAAGCAAGTTCAATGTTTTAAAGGTAACCAGTGCCTTGGGAGTCAGTACCCGACCTATAGGGCTACCTGAGATAAAATACTCGAGAAGGGCTTGTCACAAAAAAAAACAATAACAGTAACAATAATGGGCTCAGGCTCGGGGTGCGAGTCCACATATAGGGCATGGGCGAGTGAGTGTTCCTTTCTGCCACCCTTGTTTTTTTTTTTTTTAAACATATTTTATTGAGTTTTAAAGAAATTACAACCCTCCTCAAGGGAGACATATCATGACATTTGTTACATTTATCTGGCCTGCAGCGTATTCGTCCTGTTACTAAAACTTATAACAATCCACTTATTTTGAAAGCATGACTTTTGCTGTAAACAGTTTGTCTACCCTTGTGTCCCTTCCCACCCCCTTCCCCAAAGATTTCCTCCCCCGTCGTCAGCCCCCATCCCTGAGAAGCACTCTAAAGTGTCTAGAAATAGCAATGAATGTTTCAGCTGGTCCCCTTAAGTCCTGGATATACTCTTGCCCCTTATCTTCTATACTTTCAGTTTCCCCAAATTGCCCTCCAAGTCTCTAATAGCATACCACTCTGTGTACTTAAAAGGTTCCATAATGTCAGTAATTTCCTGTGGAGAAAATGCATGTAAGATAATTTTTTCCCATATTTTGAACAGTTTATTGGTCATCTTGTCTTTGTGCATAAGGGTCTCTAACTTATCTAGGTAGAACATATGAAGTAATTCCTCCTGGACATCGGCCACAGAAGGGGGGGTTGGATATATCCACCTGTTATATATGGTTTTCCTGGCCGCTATCAACATAAGATGTGCCAGCATAGAGGGGGTTGTGGGAGTCTCCCTTTCTTGAGGTTCTTCACGTTCTGCAGCCTTATAGTAATTGAAGAGTAATAATTGAACATCGTTAGGCAAGTTACACTTGCACACCTGCTTCACATAGTTCTGCACCTGTTTCCAGAATCGCGTGATAATAGGACATTCCCATAAACAATGGAACATAGTCGCATTGAGATGTTTACATTTGGGACATTCTGGCTTGTAATGGGATGGGGGGGATTTATATTTTATGTTGAAGCCATATTTGGCCTTATGGATCATCTTAAAATGTGATTCCCTGCCCACCTCGCTTATAACCAGTTTTCTGATCCTCTCATTCCCCTCTAATATATGTTCCCCTATATTTTCTACACCAATTTCCTTGGTCCATCCATTTAGGTTATGTCTGGCCCTTTTTTCCACTTCTCGGCTCAGTAAAGAGGCCTGAATTTCAGATAATGACTTTTTTGTGTTTTGCGGTTGTAAAAATTTATCGAATTCCGTGACCATCATCATTGGGGATTGATTAATAACTGATGAGTTCACAAAGGATCGCAATTGTGCATAATATAAAAAATGATTTTTATTTAGGCCGTAAGCGCTGCGAATTTCATTAAACGTAAGCCATCTCCCATGTTGTAGGGACCAGACATTACCCAATTTGGTTATCCCTTGTGCTTCCCATTGTAGAAACCCCTTATGAGAGATACTCGGTGGAAATCCCGGATGTCCCCACAGTGGCATATATTTTGATATGTGTGATGGTAACCCATATTTCTTCCTCACTTCCTTCCATGTGGCCCATGTATCTTTTACCATTCTGCTATTTTTCATTCTCACCGGGAGGTCTTTCCATTTAGTATGTAGTAGTGCTAAGGGTTGCCATGGTTCTATAAATGCTTTTTCCAGCCCCAGGTTAGAGAATCTGCTAGTTCCGCATACCCAATCTCTAATATGTCTAAATAAGCACGCCAAGTTATATAATCTTATATCAGGTATGCCCAGTCCTCCCCACTGTTTTGGTAGTTTTAATTTGTTCAAGGCTATTCTTATTTTGCGTCCCGCCCATAAAAATTTAGAGAATGCCCTTTCCAGCACCCGTATATCCGCATGTTTCACTAGTAGCGGTATCGTTTGCAAAGGATATAGCAGCTTGCCAAAGCACACGGCCTTTATCACTGCCGCCCTTCCCATTATGTTAATGGGTAGCTTTTCCCATCTATTTAATTTCTGCTCTATTTCTTTGATCAGGGGATTATAGTTCAAGTTATACAACAAGTACGGATCTCTACTGATTTTGATGCCTAGGTATTTGACCACTGATTTTATCTGAACCTTAGGCTCTTGCTCCTTCCCTGTGCTTTGTGGACGTGATGTTAAGTATAATAGATCGCTCTTTTCTTGATTTATTTTGAAGCCGCTATATATCCCCAATTCCTGTACTATATGAAACACCTTGGACAGGTCGTTGTTTGGTTGTGCTAAAAACAACATTACATCGTCTGCGAAGGCTGCTAATGTGACTGTTTCATTACCTATTTCTAACCCCTTAATTTGTTCCAGCAGGATTCTCAACATAGGCTCTAACGCCAGATTGAAGAGCAAGGGCGACAGGGGGCATCCCTGTCGGGTTCCCTTTTGTAACTTAAATTTGTGCGAAAGAAACCCTGGTGTATGTATTTGAGCTGTTGGGTTTATCTGTGTTGTTTCTACATAGTTTGCAAAAGGGCCCGTTATATTCATTCTTTGGAGTACTGCTTTTAGCCAATCCCATCTGACATTGTCGAAAGCTTTTTCCGCATCGAGGAGCAGCAATGCCGCCCCCCGACACGTTGTGGGATAAGCCCTTGCCCAGTCTAATACTGTGAGGACTTTCCTCAGATTCATCGTTGCTGAGCGTTGGCGTATAAATCCTGCCTGGCACAGGCTGACTAATTTCTGCATGACTGTGGCTAACCTATCTGACAGTATCTTGCTCAGTATTTTGATGTCTAAGTTCATCAATGAAACTGGTCTATATGCCTCTGGGAGGAGGGGATCTCTACCCGCTTTAAGCAGCAGTTTGATATAAGCATTGTTTGATGATTGAGGCATAATATTCTTTTGCAGTATATGGTTAAACATTTGACAGAGGGGCTCTGAAATCTCCCCTTTTAGTAGTTTAAAAAATTCTGACGTTAGACCATCTGGTCCTGGCGCCTTGTGATTCGCCAGGGATTTTATGACTTCTGTCACCTCCCCTGTTGTTATTTCTGCGTTTAAGAAACTGAGATCCTCTTCCCCCAGGGTTGGGAGTTTTGCTGTGTTGAGAATGTGGTCCCTGACTTCTCCATTTACTGCCCCTGTGTTGCAGGAGTAAAGCTTCTCATGGCCCATACTCACGAGGGACTTTTGTCGCCTCAACACGCGGCGCGCGCGTGTTGCGGCGACAGGTCGCCCGTGAGTATGGGCCGTCGCACGCCCGCGCGCCCCCGAACTGTCGCCCGTCGCTATGTCGCCATGCGATTGAAACTTTCAATCGCATGGTGACAGTCGCCGCTGCCCCCCCGCCGCAACTGTCGCTAGTCCGCGTGAGTACGCGGACTAGCGACAGCAACCTCCATTGAGGTTCACAGACCTTCCGGCGGGGGGAGGAGGAACGTCAGCGACAGCTTCCGCCTTGCCGCTGGTCCCTCTTCCGCATGTGTACGCGGAGGGACCTGGCGAGAAGCTGTCGCCGGCCTGTCGCCCACACGCTCACGTGTGCTGGCGACAGGCGAGTTTTGCAGCCCGTGAGTACGGGCCTTAATATAAAGCTAAGGCTTCATTTATTTGTTTAGGATCTGTCAAGATTTGGCCTGATGATGATCTTAATGATAAAATGTTTGTGCTAGATCTTTCCCCTCTAAGTAAGTTGCTGAGCATACGCCCCATTTTATTACCATATCTACGATATTTAAGATCTTGGTATGATTTATTTAGGTTCTCTTTACATTTTAGCCATTTATCAGTTTCCTGTTTTTTCTTTATCCAGTATATCCTATTCTCCCCGTTAGGGTCTATGATGTATTTTTTATTAGCTTCTCTTACTTCCCTAACTGCTTGATCATATCTAGTCTGGGCCTCCCTCTTTTTCCCTGACATATAGGAGATAATCCTGCCCCTCAGTACCGGCTTTGTAGCTTCCCAAAACAATATAGGGTCTTTTTTATGTTCTCGGTTATCTTCCTGATATTCATACCACCACATCTTGAGCAGGTCAGCAAAACCCTCCTCCCCATAAAGTTGAGTGGGAAAACGCCAGATTATATCTGATCCTCTGGGTTTAACCTCTGCGATATCTAAGATAACTGGACTATGGTCAGATATGACCATATCCATAATTTCTGCATTAACCGTTCGTTGTGTAATTTGGGGGGGTACCAAAAAAAGGTCTATTCGAGTCCATAGATCATGGGGGTGCGAATAAAAAGTGTAAGTCTTGTCATATGGGTGTAGCCATCTCCAGATATCCTGGAGCCCCAGGTCTTCCGTGAAACCTTTTAATTGTGTCGCTTTTTTTAGGTACATGGGGGTCGGGTGTCCAGTTTTATCCTCTGTTACGTCTATCACTGAGTTAAAATCCCCACCCACCACCCAATTTGAGGTCCCACTTGACAAAATGATCTTGCTGACCTCCCCAAGAAAGGTCAAATTATCTTCATTTGGAGCATACACACACAGAATCTCTAATACATCCCCAGCAAGCTCTATTCGAGTCCTCAGCCATCTTCCTGCATCATCATGTTGTGTTAATAAGATTTTACAGCCCAATTGTCTTCCAATTATTATCAGGACCCCTGCTTTGTTTCCTATGGCTGGGGAGCCCAATACATGTCCCACCCAATTTTTTTTCATGAATAGGAATTGATCAGTTGTTAAATGCGTCTCCTGTAGGAGCGCGATGTCTATTTTGAGTTTTTTAAGATGCCTCAAAACCATAGATCTTTTTCCTTGGGATCTGAGGCCTTTCACATTCCAGGTGCCCACCCTTATCACCATTTATTGCATCTTTTGGTAGGAAATTTGCTGAGCACTCGAGTTTTGCTTCTCATCATTATGCTATACTGTAATCCCCTATGTAGGTGCTGACGACGTCCCTCCCCCCTATTTCCCCATAAACTGTGAGTAAACATACAACTGGCAAACATATTATCCATTTCAACCTGGGGTTGATCTCCCCATCTTACATCCTGCAACATGACTTCACCTCTTCCCTTTCAACGTAGGAGTGGTGAGGTTTTAACCCCGTCATTCTCATCCTGCCCAACTGTGTTTTAATCTCACTGAACGTTTCAAGTATTTTTACAAAGTCCTTGTATGCTAAATATACCTATTCAGCTGCATGGCAGTGCCCCCCATATGCACTTAGATATAGTTACTGCAAATGTTCAATCTTCCCCTTCGGCTTCATTTGAAGTTGATGGCCTGCTGGAGTTGGTCTCTTTCTGCTTGGCTAAAAAGCCTTCTGCTTTCTCCGCTGCCATAAACACATGTGTTTCATTCTCTGAGTCCGTGACTCGCAAAATGGCCGGGTAGAGTAGCGCAAATTTCCATTTTCTTTTGACGCATTCAGCACATGCTTTATTAAATCTCTGCCTCTGCTTAGAAACTTCAATCGAGAAGTCATTAAAAAGTCTCAGCAGGTGCCCTTCGTGCTCGAGCTTCTGGTTTAGCTTCCTATATGCTCGCATGATAGCTACTTTGTCAGAGAAGTCCAGATATTTAATCATTATAATTCTTGGTCTCGTTTTGCCAGACTCTGATAGTGGGGGTCCCACTCTGTGCGCCCTTTCTACCTTACATGTGCCTGGAAGCCCCAAGAGTTGGGGTATTGTTTCTGCACAAAGTTCTTGAAGGGTATTGGGTAAATAACTTTCAGGCAGGCCCACCAGTCTTAAATTGCTTCTCCTGGAGCGGTTCTCTAAGTCCTCCAGTTTACTACGCATATCTTTGTTTTCCTTTAATATCTTATCTACAGTACCTTTTGAGATGCTGTGCTCATCTTCCATGTTGGATATGCGATTTTCCACCTGCTGAATCCTTCTGGTGTGTGCCTGGATATCCTTCTGTACTTTCTTTAGTGACTGCGTCACCGCCGCTTGGATCATGGCCTCGAGTTCAGGTTTCAGCTGCGCCACTACTTCTCTGGCTATTCTGGAGCTGTGAGATACGAGTTCCTCCCCTTCCACCGGATCGTCAGGCTCGCTGTCCCATTCGCGGTTTTGGCTCTCAGATGTTTCCCACTCCGGGGAGGTTGTCCCCTCTTGCTGTGCAGGAGTATGTTGGGAATCAGCCTTGCGTGGCTTCTCCTTCGGCGCCATCTTTGTCTGAGCTCCGGTGGTGGTCCTCTTCTTCTCGGAGCGCGTTAAGTAGCGATCCATCCGGGTCTCTCTGGCGAAGTGTGATGTCGGGGGGGCTTCCCCTTGTCTATCTCCGCTACCTGGGGGCACTTTAGTTGCGCTTTCGCCGCTTTTTGTCGGGCGGTCTGGCGGAGCTCTCTCACTCGCCTCCTACCATCAAGGCGCCGGAACCGGAAGTCTCGCCACCCTTGTTTTAAGCCGAAAGTTATGCCCGGTTCGTGCTGTCTCCAGTTTGAGTCTCTCATTACTTCAAGAGTCGGGTAGTATGGAAAACAAAGAGGGTGGACTTAAAACAAAAAAGAAAAAGATATTACCATCTTGCAGTCACGTAGAGATTCAACCTGGATCCCATAGCCGGGAAGGTGAGGCAGGACTCTTGCGGCATCTGGACTTGGTTCGGCGGGGTTTCATTGTGTCCCAGAAGGGGAGCGACCTTGAGGATTGTTGACTGTGGGCAGGAGAGCTCACCGGTAGACAGAGGCGAAGTCGTTCGAATTTCTGCTGAGCTTCCTCCGGTGACGTCACCGCTATCTGTTCATTCTGTTACACAAAAAGTAACTTAAAGAGGAATCCCCATCTGTATTTAAAGCGGAATATAACCCTGCATTTCAACTTTGCTCTAAAATATTATTTACAGCATATTATATGCAAAAAGCATTATTTTTTTTTACTAGACCAGCATTGGAAGGGTTAAACACAGAGGTTTAAAGTTCCATGGAGAGATATGCAGAAGTTCAGATAGATACATTCTATTTAGTGAAATGTAACTATTGAGAAATGTTTACACACTCTTTGGCAGTCCTCCAAGCTCCTTCTCAGTCAGAGAGATGAGTCACATACAACACTTAGATACATGTATGTAAACAAAATGTATCTCTTTCAGCTTCGGATGCGTCTGCAGAAATCTAAAGGAACTTTAAAGCCCTGTGTAACCCTTCCAATGCTGGTCTAGTAAAAAAAAAATGCTGGTTGCATATAATATACTGTAAATAATGTTTTAGAGCAAAGTTGAAATGCAGGGTTATATTCCGCTTTAATCTGTTTAGCAAGCAAGATTTGAACGAATGGTTTCATGGCTCTCCGGCGCTGTACCGTTGCTGGGGCAGATCTGCAAAAAGTTGGTAACTATTCCCTTGGAAAGAAAGCTCGCCTTTGTCCTTTGCGGCTCGGAGTAGAGCTTCTTTAGTGTTGTAGAAGGTACGTTTGACAATATCTCACGGGGGGCCATTTTTCTTTAGGGGAGTCAGGGCTCTGTGTATGCGATCAAACTCCAGGCGATCTATTGGAATACCTGGATCGAGTTCCTGGAAGAGAGCAGTGACCATGGAAGTAAGGTCTGTCACTGATGCCAGGATGCCTCTGACTCTCAAGTTTCCTCTTCGGGCCCTGTTTTCAAAGTCCTCCATTTTAAGTTGAGCTGTATGGACATCGGTTTGTTAGGTTCCCAATATCTTTATCATGTGCATCAAGGACCACATCAGCTTTGTCCATACGCATTTCTAGCTCGCGGGTGCGGGAACCGAGCTCACGTATCTCTTTCTTAAGCTGGGACATGATGCGGGTCGTGGTTTCATCGAGACTGCGCAGCAGTATTTGCTCAAACTGGTCTAGCAGGGCTTGGTCTCGAGTGCGCTCATCTGCTGAACCTCTTGGGGTAGCTGAGCTTTTCTGCTTTGTTCTGGATGACAGATGAAGCGAGGAGACGCTGCTATTGTCGGAGGCAGGACCCGGAGACTCACCACGCTGCTTCTTCGCTGACGCCATCTTGGGCGTTTCTCTGCAGCTCAGGGAAAGCTGAATATCTGCTTTCTGGTAAATGGGATCAATAAAGTTCAAGTTAACCGTAAGCGGGGGTCTTCTGCAGTCCACGGAGGTTTAGTTTGATGTCTGTAGGATGCTGAAGGCAGGCTGGATGGCGACGGATGCAGCTGACGGGTGCAGAGCGAGGTTAAATTGCGGCCATCTTCCTCGGCTGCCGGCCACGCCCCCACATAGGCTTTCATTGCCCTAGCGGTAGGCTGCGATAAAATTCTGCGCCGCGTCAGTGTGAAAGGGCCCCTTTAGCACATACAAACTGACAGCTATGACAACCAGGCCAAGCAACAGAGGCATATCACTGGAATAGCAGTGAGTAACTTACTTATGTCCTCTCTGTGCCTTCTTATCTGCTCTGCTCAGTGTGGTTGCACCAACCAGGGTTCCCTTAGCCATGCAGCAAGTACACCTCATAGTGCAGCCACTGGCCCCGATGTCATTATTACTCTGTAGGCTTAAGGTCTTAAAAAGAAACTTAAGCCTGAGGAAAAAAACAATTTTACTTACCTGGGGCTTCTACCAGCCCCTGTAGTTGACCTGTGCCCGCGCCGGTACTAAACGTGCCTCCGGTCCCCTGCCGCAGCGTAGTTTCATTTTCAGCGACTGGCTCTGTCGCCGGCCACTGCGCCTGCCGGGAGCTTTCTGCACAGGCGCAGTAAAGATTTTACCATACTGCGCCTGCAGAACAAGGATGTGCGCAGCCAGGGCCGCACAGGCGCAGTGGTCGGCGACAGAGCCAGTCGCCAAGAATGAAACTAATCTGCCACAGGAGACTGGAGGCTTGTTTATTACCGGCACAGGCACAGGTCGAGTGCAGGGGGCCTGTAGAAGCCCCAGTTAAGTAAATCTTTTTTTAGTTTTTTCCCCAGGTTTAAGTTTCCCTTTAAACATATTAATGCGTTTTGTGTCCATATTTGTCCGGTTTTCACACAGATTAGTGTGTTCAGGCACTAAATGAAAGCACACATGAAATTACATAGATACATAGTTAGTTGGGTTGAAAAAAGACATACGTCTATCGAGTTCAACCAGAAAATAAAGTACAGCACCAGCCTGTATCCTCACATATCCCTGTTGATCTAGAGCAGTGCTGTCCAACTTCGCGGGCATGGAGGACCCCCCAACCAGGATTGGCTGCAGATTTACCCACAAAATGCATTCAGGATTGGCTGCAGATTTACCCTCAAAATGCATTCAGGATTGGCTGCAGGTTTACCCGCAAAATGCTGTCAGATTGGCTGCAGATTTACCCACAAAATTCATTCAGGATTGGCTGCCGATTTACCCACAAAATTTATTCAGGATTGGCTGCAGATTTACCCGCAAAATTTATTCAGGATTGGCTGCAGATTTACCCACAAAATTCCGTCAGATTGGCTGCATATTTACCCACAAAATGCCGTTAGATTGGCTGCATATTTACCCACAAAATGCTGTCAGATTGGCTGCAGATTTACCCACAAAATGCTGTCAGATTGGCTGCAGATTTACCCTCAAAATGCTGTCAGATTGGCTGAAGATTTACCCACAAAATGCATTCAGGATTGGCTGCAGATTTACATACAAAATGCATTCAGGATTGGCTGCAGATTTACCCTCAAAATGCTGTCAGATTGGCTGCAGATTTACCCACAAAATTCATTCAGGATTGGCTGCAGATTTACCCACAAAATTCATTCAGGATTGGCTTCAGATTTGCCCACAAAATTCATTCAGGATAGGCTGCAGATTTACCCACAAAATTCTCTCAGATTGGCTGCAAATTTACCCACAAAATGCCGTCAGATCGGCTGCTATAATGTAATATTTACAGCCCCCCTCCGCTCCCCTCCCCTCTTTCCCCCCGTGCTGCCGCCGCCTCACCTCAGATCGGCGGCGGGCAGGAGATAACAGCCAGCAAGACCAGCACACAGCAGCCGCGCGGTGAATTTAAATGCAGGAAGTGACATCATCGGTCACGTCCAGCATTTAAAGTCCCCCGTGCGGCTGCCATGCGCTGGTGTGGCTGGTTTCTATCTCCTGCCCGTCGCCGATCTGAGGTGAGGCGGCGGCAGCAGCACGGGGGGAATGAGGGGAGGGGAGCGGAGGGGTGCTGTAAATTTACATTATAGCAGCCGAGGCATGGGGGGAAAGTTTTTTTTTTTTAAAGTCCCCTCAGCTCTGGGGACTCGGGAGGTAACACTGCCATAGCATGGGGGCCGCAGCAGAAGGCCTGGCGGCTCGGATGCGGCCTGCGGGCCGCCAGTTGGACAGCACTGATCTAGAGGAAGGCGAAAAACCCTTATAATACACAAAGAAAAACAACAGCGCTGCCTGCTATGTATGCATACGAAATTATGCCAGTCTGCACAATTCTCCCCAATATGTTTCCATAGGCCTGTTAGTTCGCCGACAACAGCTCAAACAAACCAGGCTGCACAGTTCATCAAAGAGTATTCAGCCGCAATATAGGTGACTTCCTGTGATATCAGATGAAACATTAAACACACTCACCAGATCCAATGACTTAGTATTAGAGTCAAATGCGCTTTGAAGGTGTAAGCCCCTTCCCGGCTCCTCGATCACTCAGCTGCTCTCACTCCAGGCAGATTGCACTTTTCCTGTCTGGTCTTTAAAGTATTCCCCCACTACAGAGGAACACTAATGTCGCTTGCACCCTCAGAAATAAAAGTAACACTCCTCAGTGCACAATACAGTTTGATAAAAATGACTATAAAAAGTTAAAACACTCACAAGCGTGTGGGTTGGTATGACAGCGTAGCGTTTAACTGGGCTCTCCCCCGTGTTCTGCTCCGGATCAACGCTCAGCAAAGTTGCTCAGTCCTCCCTGGGTCCAGTCCAACCACGGCTCGTGACTCCTCCTCCACGTACGTATGTGTGCGAAACGCACGTATGTTACTTCTATTTCCTTATGCCTCCATGGCAGCACTTATGGGTAAGTTGCCCCGCCCACCTACCCCATTGGACAGGTAACTAGATAAATTCACGTCCCACCCCCATACACCTGTCTATGTTTTTCGTCCTCACCTCGGACAGGGAAGACTTCAGGTGCATATGCCTGCCACTAAGGTGGTTATCCATCAGGTTCAGCCTCTCCTGATGTGGACCTTGTGACTACTAAAGGTAGCCCTATGGTAACCCCGTTCTGCTGGTCTTGGGGGGGTTTTGGGAATGCTGCGGGGCTGTCAGTTTTGGGGATTAAATATCCCCTGTGCGGCGTATCCCCTCCTACATATAAGATGGCTAAATGCCTCTTACGTGCGGATCCCTAAGCGGCTTTGGCCCGGTAAACATACCTGGCAGATGGTGTGGGTCGCTCTCGCCGCTCCTGGGGGAGTTGCGGGGAGACTTCTGACGCAGCGGCGCCAGCTGAGGAGTGTTGGCTCGGACACACTCGGTGTGTCATCACTTCCGGGTGTGCTCCACGCAGCTGGAAGTGGTCATAGCGGAAGCGTCATCCCTGCCGCCACGCCCACAAGCTAGCGGCAGCGATTTCAAGCGCAGCTCTTTGGCGTCCGGCGTCCATGCAGCAAGGTCCTGCACTCGGAGAGGATCTGGACGTCGGGCGCTATCTCTGGCAGCCGTGTTTCGCTGGTAGGTGCGGGCTGTGGAGGGCATGGGAGGGCACTTCTGGGGGGAGCCTATCTTTGGTTAGAGGCGGCTCTAGTGTACTAAGCAGAGATTATCCCTGCACTATAATACACATGGTTGTATTTTTTTTTTTTTGGCTTCCTCCTCAGGCACTGTCAGCTGAAACTCCTTAAAGGGGAAAAGCATGGATCAGGACGCACAGCCCATAGACCAGCTTCAATATGTAAGGTATGATGCACCAGGTGAGTATTAGAGAGTACTGTTTAAAAGAGTGCAAAGCATTAAAGAGACATTACTGTGTCTCCTGACAGCCCCAGAAGACCTGAAGACCCCGTGATGCCCACGGAACAAGATCACAGTTATCATGGAGACAAAGACATGGAAGATTATCGTGCTCGGACAGATTATAGAAATTATTATGAATATAAAGACTATAGAAATCCACAGCCGCATTATTCGGAAAGATCACGCTCACCAAGGAGGGACTATTATCATAGATCCTACTACCGGTCTAGGAGCAGATCACCAAAAGACTATCATAGGGATCATCGCCACCACAGACACCCCTCGAAGACCTGCTGGGCCTGTGGTAAAAGGCCATTACCAGACAAGCTTGTTTGCCAGTCATGTTTCTCACAAATGTCGATGGAACAGCAACAGCCGGTAGAAGTGTCCGAACTTATCCGAAAGGCTGTACAAGACTCAATGGCGGAATATGTCGCCAGCAGACCGGACTTAACACAAGGGGACCCCTTACCGTCTACATTACAAGAAGAAGTACCAGACACAGAGGAAGTAGAAGGGGGCTTCGACTTCAGCCTGGTAGAACCCTATATTGGCGCAGTAAAGCAGGCCATTGAGTGGGAGGACCAAGTGGAGGAACCACAGAGGGACATAAAACAGAAGATAACCTACTTCAAACACCTCAAGAAATCTTCGGCTGCTTTCCCGTTTATGGAGGAGATCTCCGAAATAATCCAAGAGGAATGGAGCAAACTGGAAAAAAAGTCAAATTTTAATAATACATTTTCTAAACTTTACCTGCTACCAGAGGAAAGATGTAGCAGCTTTGATAATGTACCCACAGTAGATGCTGCTGTTATGCGGTTAGCAAAACACGTCACGCTACCTATAGAGGACGCTATCTCCTTCAAAGAACCAATTGAAAGAAAAATAGACTCGGATCTAAACATCTGTAAGATTCGCCCTTTCCTGACCTCTGCCACCACCAAACTCCTCATCCATGCCCTCATAATTTCCCGCCTTGACTACTGCAATGCCCTGCTGTCTGGTCTCCCTATGACCCGAACAGCCCCACTGCAGTCAATCATGAATGCAGCAGCCAGAATTATCCACTGCTCCCATCGCTCCACCACGGCAGATCCCCTCCTAGAATCCCTCCACTGGCTTCCTATCCAGTCCAGAATCAGATTCAAGATACTGTGTCTGACCTACAAATCTGTCCACAAAACCTGTCCAACCTACATTTCCGATCTTACTCAGAGGTACACACCTAGCCGCTCACTCCGCTCTTCCAATGAACTTCGCCTAACCGCCCCCCGCATCACCCAGTCCCATGCACGCCTCCAGGACTTCTCAAGAGCTGCTCCAACACTATGGAACTCCCTACCTCCACCCATTAGGGTAGCCCCCTCCTTCAACATCTTCAAGAAAGCCCTCAAAACTCACCTTTTCACTCTGGCCTACTACCCCTCACAAGTGCTCTAAACCTACAGCTGAACTCTGGTCCCCTACCATTCGTGTCCTTACCTCTCCCTCTAGATTGTAAGCCTTTGGGCAGGGTCCTCCTCCTTTTGTGTCCTACCTGATCTGGCACCTCCATTACTGTGAACCCATGCCATGCATTTGAGTGAACCTAACTTGCCTAATCTCCATGCTTCATCCAGTGACTGACTAAGCATTACCTTGTACTAATACTGTGCTGTGTGATCTGGTTTTCTTGTATTCCTGTATTGTCATATTGCTGTATGTCACCCCTAAATATTGTCTGTAACCTAAATTAATGTTCAGCGCTGCGTAATATGTTGGCGCTTTATAAATACAAATAATAATAATAATAATAAGGTATACGCCGTCATTGGCGGAGCCATGAGACCTGCAGTGGCCCTAACCTCAGTCAGCCGGGCCATACGGGCCTGGGCCGAAAACCTAGAAACAGCCATTTCGTCAGATACAGACAAGGAATCCTTAATTAAATCTCTGCAAGAATTTAAGCTAACATCTGACTTTGTCGGAGAGGCGTCAGTTGATATCATCCGCTCCATCGCTAGAACATTACTACATGCGGTAACAGCCAGGAGAGCCCTTTGGCTGAGATCATGGTCCGCAGACCCTAATTCAAAACATAACTGGTGTAAAATCCCTTTTGATGGGAAGAACCTGTTCGGGGAGAAATTAGACGCCGCAATATCTCGAGTAACAGGTGGAAAATCCGGTTTAATCCCACAGGATCGAAGGCAGAAGAGGACCTTTAATCAGCAAGGACGGTCCCAGCAAACAAGGTTCCGCAATTCCAAAGCCTATAGGCCAGGAAAGGACTATCGCCGTAATTGGCAGGGAGGCCAAGCCAATCTGGTGAGGATAAACAAACAGAAGGCCGCTTCCAGTTCAGCTACGGCCAGTAAGGGATTTTGATGGTGTGCCCGTCCAGAGGGGTCCGGTAGGCTGCAGACTCCAAAGTTTTGGATCCGTCTGGGCGGAACATGTTCAAAATCCTTGGGTGGTGAAAACAATAACAGAGGGACACCGCTGGAGCTTCAAAACGAGACCACCGCACAATCTATTTGTTCCTACACGAATTCCCAGGTCACAATTAAAGAGAGACATCCTGAACCAATATATACAGGAGTTAACTCTAAAACAGGCGATAGTGACAGTTCCACAGACAGAGAGGAACAAGGGAGTATACTCGCCACTCTTCTTTGTCACAAAGAAATCAGGGGAATTGAGGCCAGTGTTAGATCTCAGGATCCTGAACAAGCATATAAATCTACACCACTTCAAAATGGAATCCCTACAATCCATTCTGCTTGCCACAAAACAGGGAGACTGGATGTTATCAGCAGATCTAGAGGATGCATACTTGCATGTACCGATACATCCCGAATTCCAGAAGTACCTAAGATTCGCGGTCGGGCATGCACACCTCCAATTCAGATGTCTCCCCTTTGGTATCAGTACCGCACCAAGAACTTTTACCAAGATCCTTGTGCAGATTATCGCTCTACTACGTCTCAGAGGCTTACGCCTACACCATTACTTGGACGATATAATTCTTCTCGCACAGGACAGAGAAACTATCCTAGCCCAGAGAGAGACGCTACTAACAACCCTGCAACAATTCGGCTGACGGATAAGTTGGAGGAAGAGTTGTCTTCAACCAGTACAAGATATGGTCTTTTTGGGGGCAAGATTACTCACAAACCAGAACATTGTTACTCTCCCAGAGGGGAAAAAGCAGGTGGTAATAGATAGGGTACAGAGTACCATCCAACGGAACACTCTACATGCAAGACAATGTCTAAGTCTGATGGGAACCTTAACCTCCACGATCCCAATGATACGCTGGGCTCAGTGGCATTCCAGGATATTCCAGTGGGGGTTCTTGTCCCAATGGAATGGAGTCAGTATGCAGCAGACAATTCGGGTGACCACACAAATGAGGGACAGTTTGCACTGGTGGATGGTGAGCTCCCACTTATCCAGACCTCACGACATACAACAGAGGACTCCGCTAATAGTAACCACCGATGCCAGTCGGTGGGGATGGGGAGCCCACCTTCTAGAATACTCTGCTCAGGGAGTCTCGAATCACTCAACCTCGCACCTACCAGCCAATATCCTGGAGTTGAGGGCAGCCTATCAGGCTCTATCTCACTTCCTACCTCGTCTAAGGGGCAGTGCTATACTCCTGAGGATGGACAACAGAACTGCAGTGGCTTACGTCAACAGGCAAGGGGGCACAAGGAGCCGGAGACTTCTGCAGGAAACGGCACAGATTATGCTTTTAGCGGAGACAAATTTCCACAGCCTGAGAGCTGTCTACATACCTGGGCTGGAGAATACCAGAGCGGACTACTTGAGCCGAAACAGGGTAACCAACAACAAGTGGTCTCTACACATGAGCATCTTCCAGACTATATGTCACAAATGGGGCACACCAGAAGTGGACCTTATGGCCACATACAAGAATTCAAAATGCAGGAGATTCTACTCTCACCGATGGGACCCGAGAGCGGAAGCAGTGGATGCTTTGAATACAACATGGAATTTCCATCTAGGATATGTTTTTCCTCCCACACCAATGATCAACAGAACCCTCAGGAAGTTATCACAGGAGAATGTAACGTTAATAGCGATAATACCATTCTGGCCACACAGACCATGGTTCCCCCTCCTTTGGAGTCTGAAGACGGAGCCACCATGGCCAATACCGATAACACCGTTCATGCTGTCCCAGGGACCGATCCTACATCAGAACCCACACAAGTTAAATTTGATGGCCTGGCGATTGAAGGGAGGAAGTTAAAAAATTCAGGGTGCTCGGAGAAGGTAATTATAACGTTACTTAAAGCCAGAAAATCTACCACTAACAAGACATATCACAACATTTGGCAAAAATTCCTGCAGTTTACTATTGAACATAACGTCAATCCTGAACAACCCCTTCCGAGTCAGGTGTTGGAATTCTTACAAACGGGGGTGGACAATCAGCTTAGTTATTCTGCACTGAAGGTGCAGGTTACGGCCCTCTCTGCTCTGACAGGAATCAGATGGGCTACAGACCCGCTAGTCACACAATTCCTGAAGGGGGTAATGAAGATGAGACCACCCAGGAAGAGCATATTTCCGAAATGGGATTTGCCAGTGGTTCTTGATTACCTCACAGGGCCCCCCTTTGAACCTATACAATCTTGTACAGTGTGGAACCTAACTATGAAGGCCGTATTTCTTACAGCAATCTCTTCTGCAAGGCGTGTATCGGAACTCCAGGCAATAGGCACAAGAGAACCGTTTCTAACTTTTTTCCCGGACAGAGTGGTGATTAGACCAATGCTACACTTCATACCCAAAGTGGCGTCAGTATACCACTTTAACCAGGATTGGGCATTACCCACATTCCAGGACAATGATACTAATGAACCACATACGTTGGATGTCGGAAGAATCTTAAAGCAATACTTAGAAATAACCCAGCCGTTCAGAAAGTCAGACACGCTCTTTATAGTACCAGCAGGCTACAGGAAGGGGGAGTCAGCTTCCTCCAGGACTATTGCAAGCTGGATAGTCAAGACAATTCAGACAGCCTATAGAGCTGCGAACATGGTACCCCCAGTTCAGCTAGGGGCACACTCCACAAGATCAGTGGCAGCCTCTTGGGCGGCCTATGCCAATGTATCAGCAGATAAGATCTGCCAAGCGGCCAATTGGCGCACAATCCATACGTTCATGCAACATTATAAGGTAGACCCAGCTGTGAACTCTACTGTACAGTTTGGTAGATCTGTTTTGTCTGTGGTCTAAAAATTGAATACCTGTTTTTGTTGACATATGTTGAAATGTGTTGATCTCATTAAAATTTAATTTGTTTTCCGCACCTGCAAAGCCCCCCCCCTTGTACTTATTTCATGTCTCTATTTTTCTAGTTAGTTCCAATAAGTGCTGCCATGGAGGCATAAGGAAAACGGAAAATTGAATACTTACCTACCGGTAATTTTCCTTTCCTGATGCATCCATGGCAGCATGGGAGACCCACCCCTTTGCTCGGTGAGGTCGAAAAGATACTAGACAGGTGTATGGGGGTGGGACGTGAATTTATCTAGTTACCTGTCCAATGGGGTAGGTGGGCGGGGCAACTACCCATAAGTGCTGCCATGGATGCATCAGGAAAGGAAAATTACCGGTAGGTAAGTATTCAATTTTCCGTTATATGCTAATTTAATCCTCCTCCCCCTGGTCCGATCATTGGGGGCTCCCTCTGCTGGCTATTTGAGGTAATCCTCCTGTCTAAACTTGTCCCAATCTACATTGGCACTGCTGTGCTTCTCTGAGCTCCATCTTGTGACCAAAATTCATATTGCACTGCAGCCCAGGGGAAGAGCCTGTCGATCACAATTCTTTTTAATAAAACATTATAAAATTAAAACATAATACTAAATAGTTAAAATATACTGGTGTTCAGAGTAAAAAGGGCAATTCAATTGATTAATGCCACTCCATATATCATATTTATATCAGTCATCACTTATGAAACAATTTATATCTAATTTAATATTCAGTCCTCCTGGTGTCAGAGATTCCATTTTATACATCCACTCTATCTTTCTGTGCCATGTCTCTTACCTTGTTACTACCCCTCCAATTATATTTCATCTTATGCACGACACAGAATCATAGTTGTTTTGGGTCACATCCGTGACAATCCTTGAAGTGGGATGAGACACTATGCCCCTCAACTCCTCTGATGATGTTACCTATATGTTCAGAGTCCTGCTTGTTCGTCCAATATATTGCTTTCCACATGCACACCACAACATGTAAATTACATGTGTAGTGCTGCATGTGGAAAAGCCACGTAGTTTAAAAGTCTGTCCATTAACAGAAGAGGTCAATTCCCTATATCTGTCAGGGGTGGCTTCAATGCAGCCCCTGCATTTCTTACATGGGTAAAATCCTTCTAGTCCCCAGGGGTTATTTGAATTGTTTACAGGGGGGTCGACGCAACTAGGTACCAACAGTTGCTTCAAGTTAGGTGCCCTGCTATAAATAAAGCTAGGGTTTTCCGGTAAGTTAGGCCCCAATACGGTATCTTCTTTCAGGACCGGGCAGTATTTGTTAATAATTTGTTGTACCCCTCTATATTGTACATTGTATTGTGTCAAAAAACAAAACAGTCTACCTAGATCCGATTCAACAATCCTCATCTTATGACCCCCAAAAGATTCTCTATCCATCTCTTTAACCCACTCTATTTGCTGGATAATATCATCCTCCCCATACCCCTTTTCCACAAATCTATCCCTGACCATCCTAGCCTGTTCAGCATAATCACTTAATCTAGAGCAATTTCTCCATAGCCTCATCATTTGGCCTTTGGGCACCGCTTTTATCCAGCTAGGGTGGTGGCAGCTTGTGACCGGAATTAAACCATTTCTATCGGCGGTCTTAAAGTATGTCTTAGTCTGCAAGCCACCATCATCCTTAAAGATTTCCAGATCGAGGAAATGTATTCTCTCAAGTTGGTAGTACACCTTGCTGACAAAGGGGGGGGGGGGCACGGTGGTAGTTCTAAACAAAGAGCAATATCATGGGGAACTGAACAGACTGGTGAGTGATGAACATACATATAAAAAACTGCGAGGAGACCCCACAAAGGATTATATGAAATAACTGGTGAGTATATTGCAGAGGGGTCTAGATAGGGGGGTTCTAACAGACCGCAAATTCAGATATTTGATACCATCAGCACCAAAAATACCAATCATATACCAAGTTCCCAAGATCCAAAACAAGGAGCACTCCCCAGGTCGTCCCCTAATCAGTGGTATAGGCTCTCTAACACATAGACTGGATAAGTATCTAGATTTCTTATGGCAATGGCACATAGACAACCTCATAATCTTTTGGGATGGGGACCAAGATACTCTTGGTTGCTTTATATCACACCTGAATGATAACACGCTAAATATTGAATTAAGTGCAGAGTCAGACCGTGAGAGAATACATTTCCTCGATCTGGAAATCTTTAAGGATGATGGTGGCTTGCAGACTAAAGGTGCGTACACACATCAGATAAAAGTCTTTGGAAAATGAAAGATCACAGACCAATTTTACCCCCTTCCATGTAGTATGAGGGCCATACTCTACACAGTCTATTCTATGGAGCTGAACTCCCCATCAGATAAAAAACTTTGCAAGATGCTGCACACACAGATGCTGTACACATGCAACAGATCAGTATCTGCAAAAGATCTGTTCCTGCAAAAGATCCATTCCTGCAAAATGCATTCATAGTCTATGATATCTGCAGATCCCATACACACCTTGTTTAATGGACATTCATCTGCAGATCAGACAATTATCTGCCGATCTGAAGATCCAACCTGGTGGATCTGATCTACAGATAATTGTCCGTTAAACAAGGTGTGTATGAGATCTGCAGATATCATAGACTATGAATGCGTTTTGCAGGAATGGATCTTTTGCAGGAACAGATCTTTTGCAGATACTGATCTTTTGAATGTGTACAGCGGTCTTTGTGTGCAGCATCTTCCAAAGATTTCTGTCTGATGGGGAGGTCAGCTCCATAGAATAGACTGTGTAGAGTATGGCTCTCATACTAAATGGAAGGGGGTAAAATTGGTCTGTGATCTTTCATTTTCCAAAGACTTTTATCTGACGTGTGTACCCACCTTAAGACATACCTTAAGACCACCGATAGAAATGGTTTAATTCCGGTCACAAGCTGCCACCACCCTAGCTGGATAAAAGTGGTGCCCAAAGGCCAAATGATAAGGCTATGAAGAAATTGCTCTAGATTAAGTGATTATGCTGAGCAGGCTAGGATGGTCAGGGATAGATTTGTGGAAAAGGGGTATGGGGAGGAGGATATTATTCAGCAAATAGAGTGGGTTAAAGAGATGGATAGAGAATCTTTTTGGGGTCATAAGGTGAGGATTGTTGAATCAGATCTAAGTAGACAGTTGTCACGTTTCCTGCTAGCAGGGTATTTGCTGATCACATTTAGTAGCATATACAAAAGGTCAGGACACAGATATGCAATGAATTAGTGTTTAATATGAACAGTGCTATATACATATATACAAATATAACAATCGCAGTACAGAATCATCAAGCAGAATCGATATCAAACATAGTCCAGGGTCAATATACACTAAGATCAGAACCCCTACAATATTCATACATGAATACACTCTAGCTAATCTGGGACACAGAGGAGCAATAGAGCAGGGCAGAATAGGACGCAAGCCAAAGGCTCACACAGACAGACAGACTGGAATCACAGTGCAGAGGCTTACACAGGCAGTCAGACAAAGGGGAAACACAGAGCAGAGCAAGAGAGTGGACCAACAAGCAGTAGTCACACTGACATGAGGATCTGCGAAGCGTGAAGGGAGTGGCCAGCTTAAATAGAAACCAGCAGCCTGGCCAGACACCTGTTGAATAGAGACATGTGTAACCTGTGATACTCCATCTAGTGGTGAACCTGTTAACTGCAGAGAACCATGAAAAGCAAACAGAGCCACCTGCTGGTGACTTGTGATGACACCAGCAGGTGAAGCAGGAAGCAACAGTGTTTGTGACAACAGTTTTGTTTTTTGACACAATACAATGTACAATATAGAGGGGTACAACAAATAATTAATAAATACTGGCCAGCTCTGAAAGAAGGTACCGTATTGGGGCCTAACTTACCGGAAAACCCTAGCTTTATTTATAGCAGGGCACCTAACTTGAAGCAACTGTTGGCACCTAGTTGCGTCGACCCCCCCTGTAAGCAATTCAAATAACCCCTGGGGACTAGAAGGATTTTACCCATGTAAGAAATGCAGGGGCTGCACTGAAGCCACCCCTGACAGATATAGGGAATTGACTTCTTCTGTTAATGGACAGACGTTTAAACTACGTGGCTTTTCCATATGCAGCACTACACATGTAATTTACATGTTGTGGTGTGCATGTGGAAAGCAATATATTGGACGAACAAGCAGGACTCTGAAAGAAACGAGTCTCTGAACATATAGGTAACATTATCAGTGGATTTGAGGGACATAGTGTCTCATCTCACTTCAAGGATTGTCACGGATGTAACCCAAAACAACTACGATTCTGTGTCGTGCATAAGATGAAATGTAATTGGCGTGTCAGAATTCTAGCGGTATATTTATGCAGGAAAAGCTGTCATATGTGTATGTTTTAAGTTTTAATGTTCTATGCAAACTTTTATTGTAAACTGTAAAGTTAGAGTACTTTTTTTAAAATAATGCTTTGAGACATCTCAGCATATTCTAGGCTGTGAATCTTATAATATTATTTTAGTTACAGAAGCTAAAACATTCTTGTTTATGTTTAGAATCAGAATCAGAATCATTTTTATTTCGCCAAATACAGCGAGAGCTATACTCGGAATTGATCGTGGTTCACATGGCTTAGACATAGTAAAAAGGGACAAGACGCACACATAAACAATTTAGAACTACAGTGATGGTATAAATCTGTTCAACACAAGTGATAGTCCTGGGTCAGCAGTCAGTGCTTTACTACCTGCCGTGCAGGAGCAGTCCAATAATAACTGACCGAAAGACCCCGCTAGTGCATGCCAGTAGGCCAGCCTGTCAGGGGTTGGAGTTCAGCAGCCGTACCGCTTGGGGGAAGAAAGTGTTCTTCCGTCTGGTGGTTTTGCATGGTATAGACCTGAAGCGGCGGCCCAGTGGGAGGAGCTTGAAATAGCGGCTACCTGGGTGGGAGGGGTCACGGGAGATTGCTGTGGCCCTCTTCCTCATCCTGGCGGGGTGGAGGAGATCAAGAGGTGGAAGAGGAGTCCCGATGATTCTCTCTGCGTCAGTTATGACTCTCTGCAGTTTCTGTTTATCGCTGGCTGTAGCGCCTGTATACCAGACTATGACTGAGGAGCAGAGGATGGATTCTATAGTGGCAGTGTAGAAGCTGGTCAGCAGCTCCCTGGGCATGCCAAATCTCTTCAGTTGGCGCAGGAAGAACAACCTCTTCTGGGATTTCTTCAGAATTTTGGTGGTATTCTGCTCCCACTTCAGGTTGTTAGTGAGAGTCGTGCCGAGGAACCTCACAGATGTCACCCTAGAAACTTCGGTTCCTCCAATGAGGACAGGGGGGAGGGGAGGAGGGTTCCTCCTGAAGTCTACTACTAGCTCAACAGTCTTTGCGGCATTGAGTACTAGGTTATTGTCTACGCACCAGTTGCAGATTCTCTCAACTTCACTGCGGTACTCATGCTCTCCGTTGCTGCCAATTAGGCCGATGATAGTGGTGTCGTCTGCAAATTTGATGACTTTCACAGAGTCCGTGGATGATATGCAATTGTTGGTATAGAGGGAGAACAGTAGTGGTGACAGTACACAGCCTTGTGGAGCCCCTGTATTGGTGATTCTGACGCTGGAGTAGCAGTTGCCGAGTTTCACCTGTTGCGTTCTGTTAGTCAGGAAGTCCTTGATTTTAGAGGCATCTTTCAAATGTCAAGGTTGTAGATAAGTGTACTGTGTGAAGACTGAAAAGTTTAAAAATCACATTACTGCAGCAATCATATATATATATACATTTGCTCAGTTATTATATACACATGGTAATAATAAATACAGTCCTTCTAAAGAAGGAAATAATTATTGTTAAACCTATAATTACACATAATATAATTTAATACTTTGAAATACATTTAAATGTTGGATTCTGCAGTGAAAGTTTCAAAACACATTTGCTGTGTTCCACAAAGTTGTTTTGACTATGATTGTCCTTTGCAATGTCAATACAAGTTGCAAGGTTTTTTTCTATTGTCCTGTATTTAGGACAATTATGCCACCTGGCAGTTTCATAGTCTTATAAAATTAATATTATTAATACAGCTTGATATTTACATGATGAAATGATGACATCTGCCGGAGGAAAGGCAAATATATAGAACATGGTTTTATTTTATTACATTTTAATGTGCAATTATATCTTATATGATTAATTGTTTTAAGTAGAATTATATAATAAGCTTTATATTTAAATAAGTATATTAGAAGCCCTGTATGTTTCAATAAGCCTTAAATTGCTGAAGACTCTTTACAGTGTTACAGTGTCAACCTGACCAATGTTATGTCTGGGAAAGTACAGACACATTCCAAACTAATTAGCAGAAGGACACATTATCAGAAATGCGTCATGAATTACATTGTTTAATGTTTGAAAGTCCCAATGTCTGGGTCAAATAAGTCAAATCAGCAGACAAGATGGCTGGTGACGTCCATTTTTATTTACTGCGTCAAATATGACCTTTTAATCAAATGTCAAAATGTCAAACACTCCAAATGACGTTAATTCTCACAAGATAAGGTAATTAAGGAGTTTATAAACAAATCTGTTATGGTTATTTTAAATGTCAACTATTTACAGTATTCAAAACAAAGATAGCATTTGATGCATGGAAGTTTCAGCCAATCAGAACCTGGGATTTAGGGAAAGTCCAGATTAGGCAGCCATATTGCATCCAATCACTATAAAAGTAGGAGCTTAAAGCTCATAGTTTGCACTAGCCTACCAATCTCCTGAGAAGACACACGAGGCAGAAGCTACCTTCCCACACGTGGTTCTAGATGCTGAAGAGATGACAGAGAAGGGGTAATATGCTTAATATTCTGGTGATTTACTTCATTAATTTTTCCGCATTAAGTTCTGTTAAGATGTTAGCAAGAAGTTTTTTTATAAGCTATTTTTTTTAAGCCATTTATTTAACCTCCTTGGCGGTAATCCCGAGCTGAGCTCGGGGTATGCCGCCGGAGGTCGCCGCTCAGGCCCTGCTGGGCCGATTTGAGTTCTGAAAAAAGCAGCACACGCAGCCGGCACTTTGCCAGCCGCGTGTGCTGCCCGATCGCCGCCGCTCCGCGGCGATCCGCCGCGTGCAGCGGCGAAAGAGGGTCCCCCCAGCCGCCCGAGCCCAGCGCAGCCGGAACAAACAGTTCCGGCCGGCGCTAGGGGCTGGATCGGGCGGCTCTGACGTCAGGACGTCGACTGACGTCCATGACGTCACTCCGCTCGTCGCCATGGCGACGAGGAAAGCGAAACAAGATAGGCCGCTCATTGCGGCCTATCTTGTTACTTTCGATTGCCGGAGGCGATCGAAAGTACGCTTCCGGAGCGCCCTCTAGTGGGCTTTCATGCAGCCAACTTTCAGTTGGCTGCATGAAATATTTTTTTTTTAATTTAAAAAAAACCCTCCCACAGCCTCCCTGGCAAAATAATTAAACCGCCAGGGAGGTTAAGAAGATTACTACAAGTTTTACACAGCTACTAGATACACAGCTACTGTTACAGATGAGACTACTTTTGATCTTATTCTACATAACACAACTGTTATATTATTTTTTGAATTTGCTTAGAAGATTGATGATCACTTGGCTATGAAGCCTTGATGAGATGGAATACTGTTAGAAGAAAACACTACTTGGAACTGTTCATATTTTGTATATATGCTGTATGATAAGCAAATACAATTTTTATATAAAATCATATACTGAGTGCTCTGATTCATTTCAAGGTATACCATCAATCTATAATTACTGTTATAGAGGGTTCAGACCCCGCTTTTCCGGATTTATATGATAGCACGCTTTAAAGGCTGGTCCTTTACTGAGTTAGCAATCATGAAAAAGGCAAGAACCGCTTAGGTTTTTGACAGGAGGGGTAGTAACAAGATAAGAGACATGTGCTTGGAAGAACAAAGAGAAATCGAGAGCCCAATATGGTGTAGTATTGTTAAGTTGGTTGTGGTTTAAAGCAAAATATTAAGATATACTCACAAACATGGGTTACCCATAGGCAACCACTTCAAATGCAGGTGGGGAGTATTAGAACCTGACCCCACTCAGGTTATTAAGATGTCGCTCTCTGTAGATAGGAAACGGGGTAGCACCCCTCCACCGAGGGTGGAATCAAGATTTCAGCAAGGCTTGGTGTACAGAGGCGCCAGAGTAGAATAAAAATGTTTAAAAACCGTCTAAAAGAGGGGGATGTTCAGGTGGACTTACCTCCCTCAAAAATATAGAACTCAATTGAGTCACAATATATCAATACAAAAAAACGTTTTATTTAACTCCACTTAGTGCAACGCGTTTCGCAGGTGTGGTCCTGCTTCATCAGGCAAACAGGAGTATAACTCAATGGGTCTAGATGCAGAAGTGAGGCGCTCACTTCTGCATCTAGACCCATTGAGTTATACTCCTGTTTGCCTGATGAAGCAGGACCACACCTGCGAAACGCGTTGCACTAAGTGGAGTTAAATAAAACGTTTTTTTGTATTGATATATTGTGACTCAATTGAGTTCTATATTTTTGAGGGAGGTAAGTCCACCTGAACATCCCCCTCTTTTAGACGGTTTTTAAACATTTTTATTCTACTCTGGCGCCTCTGTACACCAAGCCTTGCGAAAAAAAAAGATAAGAGACATGACAGAAAGAGATGGAGTGGATGTATAAAATGGAATTGCTGACGCCAGGAGGACTGAATATTGAAGTAGATATAAATTGTTTAATAAGTAATGCAGTGCGATCTAATGTAAATGAATGCAGTGCGATCTAATGTAAATATCTCTGGAGTGCAAATAGGTGAAAAAGAATATAAATTAGCAGCATACGCTGATGATATGATTTTCTACACAACAAAGCCTTTAGTTTCGATTCCAAATTTGCTAGAAGAATTTGCGCTTTTTGCAGGGATATCCAACCTTAAAATTAACTTCTCCAAGTCGTTTGGAATGAGCCTGACACTTCACCCTGACACAAAAGCATCCTGTATTTGAAACTTTCCTATTAAGTGGACAGATAAAAGTTTTACATACCTGAGGATCCAGATCACTTCTAGAACAGACAAATTAAAAGAAAGTAACTTTGGCCCTTTGCTTCGGCATGTCCAGCACACATTGGAGAACTGGCAGAGCAAGCCATTGTCCTGGTTTGGACGAATGGCTAGCCTAAAGATGACAGTATTACCTCGCATATTGTATTACTTCGCTACTATCCCACTCTTTCTTCCTAAACTCTGGTTTGTGACCTTGCAGAAAGCTTTCACTAAATTTATTTGGGGACAGAACCCTGTTAGAATTAGAAAATATAAACTAACTTATCCTAGAGACAGAGGAGGAGCAGGACTCCCTGACATTTGGAGATACTACCAAGCCTCCATGATTAGCAGAATTGTGGATTGGCATTGTAATGAAGACTCTAAAAATTGGGTGAGGCTAGAAAAAGATTTCTTTGGCCAAGACATTAAGTGGTGCCCATGGAATCCTACACTAGATTACAAATTCTCAGCCCTACAATACATTAAATTTCATCCATTAATTATTGCTACTTTATTGACCTTTCGAAAGTGCTGTTCAGAAACAAAAGTCTCGACTATACCTGGCCCTTTAACTTCATTGAGAACAACCAACAATTTCCTTCCTGGGCACCAGACAGATTTTATGCCCCACTTGAACCTACGAAAGGATCTCCTTATAAAAGATCTAGTTGATGGACAGACTTGTATCCCCATAACTACTCTGGAAACTGACTCAGAAAATAAGATCCCTTTTTGGCAATACTTCCAATTAAGAACATTCCTCTCGGCAAAAGACCTGATTAACCACTTGCCGACCGCCCACAGCCGATGGGCGGCGGCAAAGTGGACGCCGAAAGGACCTCAATACGCCCAAGGGCATTGCGTCCTTTCGGCATGCCGGGGGAGCGATTGCATCATTGATGACGCTCCGCCCACCCGCGACGACAACCCGCCGGCCGTTCGGAAGCGCCGGCGGGTTGTTAACCCCGCGATCGCCGCTACAAAGTGTATAATACACTTTGTAATGCATACAAAGTGTACTGTATGTAATGTATACAAAGTATACAAAGTGTATTATACAGGCTGCCTCCTGCCCTGGTGGTCCGAGGGACCACCAGGGCAGGCTGCAGCCACCCTAGTCTGCACCCAAACACACTGATCTGCCCCCCCGCCCCCTGATCGCCCACAGCACCCCACAGCACCCCTCAGACCCCCCCCCCCCCTGCCCACCCCCCAGACCACTGTTTGCACCCAATCACCCCCCCTAATAACCCCTGTCACTATCTGTCACCGCTATTTTTTTTTAATTTCCTTAAACTGCCCCCTGGGGACTCCTGATCACCCCCCCCCCACCCAATCTGCCCCTTGCGGGCACCCAATCACCCGCCCACACGCTCAGATTGCCCTCAGACCCCCTTTTATCAATTCGCCAGTGCATTAATTACATCTGTTCTTCCCTGTAATAACCCACTGATCACCTGTCAATCACCTGCCAATCACCTATCACCCATCAATCACCCCCTGTCACTGCCACCCATCAATCAGCCCCTAACCTGCCCCTTGCGGGCAATCTGATCACCCACCCACACCATTAGATCGCCCGCAAACCTGTCGTCAGATCACCTCCCAAGTGCATTGTTTACATCTGTTCTCTTCTCTAAACACCCACTAATTACCCATCAATCACCCCCTATCACCACCTGTCACTGTTACCCATCAGATTAGACCCTAATCTGCCCCTTGTGGGCACCTAATCAACCGCCCACACGCTCAGATTGCCCTGAGACCCCCCCTTATCAATTCGCCAGTGCATTATTTACATCTGTTCTTCCCTGTAATAACCCACTGATCACCTGTCAATCACCTATCAATCACCCATCAATCACCCCCTGTCACTGCCACCCATCAATCACCCCCTGTCACTGCCACCCATCAATCAGCCCCTAACCTGCCCCTTGCGGGCAATCTGATCACCCACCCACACCATCCGATCGCCTGCAGACCCGCCATCAGATCACCTCCCAAGTGCATTGCATCTGTTCTATCCTCTAAACACCCACTAATTACCCATCAGTCACCCCCTGTCACCACCTGTCACTGCTACCCATCAGATTAGACCCCTATGTGCCCCTAGGGCATCCAATCACCCGCCCACACCCTCAGACCCCAGCCCTGATCACCTCGCCAGTGCATTGCTTGCATCTATTCCCTCCACTAATCACACCTTGAGACACCCATCAATCACCTACTGTCACCACCTGTCACCCCCTAGCACACCTACCCATCAGATCAGGCCCTAATTTTGCCCCGTGTGGGCTCTGATCACTCGGCCAAACCCTCAGATCCCCCTCAGACCCCCTTTCGATCACCTCCCCAGTGCATTGATTGCATCTATTTTCCCCTCTAACCACCCCCTGAGACACCCATCAATCACCTCCTGTCACCCCCCTAGCACTCCTATCCATCAGATCAGGCCCAATACAACCTGTCATCTAAAAGGCCACCCTGCTTATGACCGGTTCTACAAAATTCGCCCCCTCATAGACCACCTGTCATCAAAATTTGCAGATGCTTATACCCCTGAACAGTCATTTTGAGACATTTGGTTTCCAGACTACTCACGGTTTTGGGCCCGTAAAATGCCAGGGCAGTATAGGAACCCCACAAGTGACCCCTTTTTCGAAAAAAAGACACCCCAAGGTATTCTGTTAGGTGTATGACGAGTTGATAGAAGATTTTATTTTTTGTCAAAAGTTAGCGGAAATTGATTTTTATCGTTTTTTCACAAAGTGTCATTTTTCACTAACTTGTGACAAAAAATAAAATCTTCTATGAACTCACCATACACCTAACGGAATACCTTGGGGTGTCTTCTTTCTAAAATGGGGTCAATTGTGGGGTTCCTATACTGCCCTGGCATTTTAGGGGCCCTAAACCGTAAGGAGTAGTCTAGAAAACAAATGCCTCAAAATGACCTGTGAATAGGATGTTGGGCCCCTTAGCGCGCCTAGGCTGCAAACAAGTGTCACACATGTCATATTGCCGTACTCAGAAGTAGTATAATGTGTTTTGGAGTGTATTTTTACACATACCCATGCTGGGTGGGAGAAATCTCTCTGTAAATGGACAATTGTGTGTAAAAAAAATCAAAAAATTGTCATTTACAGAGATATTTCTCCCACCCAGCATGGGTATGTGTAAAAATACACCACAAAACACATTATACTACTTTTCCTGAGTACAGCGGTACCACATGTGTGGCACTTTTTTGCACCTTAAGTGCGCTAAGGGGCCCAAAGTCCAATGAGTACCGTTAGGATTTCACAGGTCATTTTGCGACATTTGGTTTCAAGACTACTCCTCGTGGTTTAGGGCCCCTAAAATGCCAGGTCAGTATAGGAACCCCACAAATGACCCCATTTTAGAAAGAAGACACCCAAAGGTATTCCGTTAGGAGTATGGTGAGTTCATAGAAGATTTTATTTTTTGTCACAAGTTCAAGGAACCCTTCAAGGTATTCAGAGAGAAGCATAGTGAGTCTGTGGCAGATTTCATTTTTTTTTGTCGCAAGTTAGAAGAAATGGAAACTTTTTTTTTTTTTTTTTTGTCACAAAGTGTCATTTTCCGCTAACTTGTGACAAAAAATAAAATCTTCTATGAACTCACCATGCCTCTCAGTGAATACTTTGGGATGTCTTCTTTCCAAAATGGGGTCATTTGTGGGGTATTTATACTATCCTGGAATATTAGCACCTCATGAAACATGACAGGTGGTCAGAAAAGTCAGTGATGCTTCAGAATGGGAAAATTCACTTTTGGCACCATAGATTGTAAACGCTATAACTTTTACCCAATCCAATAAATATACACTGAATGTTTTTTTTAATCAAAGACATGTAGCAGAATAACTTTCGCGCTCTGAATATAATAAAAACTAAAACTCGCAGCAGCAATCAAATAGCACCAAAAGAAAGCTGTATTAGTGACAAGAAAAGGAGGTAAAATTCATTTAGGTGGTAGGTTGTATGACCGAGCAATAAACCGTGAAAGCTGCAGTGGTCTGAATGGAGAAAAAGGCTCTGGACCTTAAGGGGTAGAAAGACTGTGGTCCTCAAGTGGTTAAGGTGGCCCAAAATAAACTTACAGACTTTGACTCCTTGATTCTACAGAACACCCCCAGAGAAACTTAGTCTCTAAACTATATAAATCCCTTCTGGACTTATCTCAGCAACCCATATTTTTATTTAAAGATGAGTGGGAACGCAGATTAAAAAAATTGTTTGATGAACATGACTGGGAAAAAGTTTGCATTATGGGATATAAAAGCTCAGTAAGTGTACTAACTCAAGAGATGAACTTTAAACTGCTAGCTCATTGGTATAGAACACCCGCCTTTCTTCATCAGTGCTTCCCTCAGGTCTCTGATGTGTGCTGGAGGTGTCAAAGTGCAAAAGGTACTCTTCTTCACAATTGGAGGGATTGCCAATCAATTGTTCCCTTCTGGACCAGAGTCCAATCATTAATAGCTACTATTGCTAGTGAAAAATTAGAATTTCTACCAGAAGTATTCTTATTACATCTTTCTAGAGAGAGCATGCGTTCATACAAAAAAATCTCTTGTCAAACATTTGCTCAATGCAGCCAAGGCATGTATACCTCTCAAATGGAAATCTACTGACCCTCCATCGATCTCCCTTTGGTTCCAAAAGATAGAACAGATTGAAAAAATGGAACAATTACGCCACTCCACCACAGAGGAGGTTGAAAAATATGTGATTATGTGGGCCCAATGGTTTAACTTCTTAGATAGCCAGGAATATTGATAGGCAATCAAGGCTCCCCCCAATGCACATTTGTGTTTAGGCCCAACTGTTATCCCACCTTCACAGGTACCATGAAATATCTCAAAGTTCATTATGGACCTAATCAATAGCTAATTTCCGATAACTTGCATTTTCTGTTAGGTTGCTTCTAATTAAGATTGTATCCTCTATGGTCAAGACATACTGTATACTATGCAGGTGTTATTATTTTCATTACAATGTGCACAGATGTGTATTCTTTTTATCTCTAATCATCTATATCTCATAATTGACCAACCACCAGCTCTTATGTGAATATATAATTGTGAACAGTTACAATTTATAGTATAGTACATTTTATCATTCTGTTTATTATGGGACGCTTTGTCTCTGTTTTCAGTACTATCTTCTGTATTACCTTTGTCCCTTAAAGAGGAACTCCAGTGAAAATAATGTAATAAAAAAAGTGCTTCATTTTTACAATAATTATGTATACATGATTTAGTCAGTGTTTGCTCATTGTAAAATCTTTCCTCTCCCAAATTCACATTCTGACATGTTTTACATGGTGACATTGTTACTGTGGGCAGATTATGGAGCTGGTCTGGCTTTAACAGACAGCTGTAAGCAGCTATTTCCTGTCTGAACATTGTTACATTGTGGCAGTTTGCCCAGAGTACCGTACGGTACCAGAGCCTCTTGTGGGAGGGGTTTCAGCACAAAATCAGTCATACAGCGCCCCCTGATGGTCTGTTTGTGAAAATCATTATTTTTCTCATGTAAAAGTGGGTATCAGCTACTGATTGGGATAAAGTTCAATTCTTGGTCGGAGTTTCTCTTTAAGTGTAAAGTCTGTTCTTATCAGAAGATATGTATGTACACAAATGTTCATGCTCTTGATTATATGTTGAACATACCTGACCATGTATATATATGTGGTTGTTGCACATCTTCCAATAAAATATAATTGTTTGAAAAAAAAATTGTTTAATAAGTGTTGACTGATATAAATATGATATATGGAGTGGCATTAATCAATTGAATTGCCCTTTTTACTCTGAACACCAGTATCTTTTAACTATTTAGTATTATGTTTTAATTTTATAATGTTTTATTAAAAAGAATTGTGATAGCCAGGCTCTTCCCCTGGGCTGGAATGCAATATGAATTTTGGCCACAAGATGAAGCTCAGAGGAGCACAGCAGGGCCAACGTAGATTGGGACAAGTTTAGACAGAAGGGTTACCTCCAATAGCCAGCAGAGGGAGACCAGGGGGAGGAGGATTAAATTAGCATATGTAGAAGTAACATTCGTGCGGAGCCCCGAGCCCTTGATGAGTACTGATGTACGAAACGCGTAGGGCAGAGATACGTACGTGGAGGAGGAGTCACAAGCCGTGGTTGGACTGAACCCAGGAAGGACTGAGCAACTTTGCTGAGCGCTGATCCGGAGCAGCACACGGGGGAGAGCCCAGTTAAACTCTATGCTGTCATACCAACCCACACGCTTGTGAGTGTTTTAACTTTTTATAGTCAATTTTATTAAACTGTATTGTGCAATGAGGCGTGTTACTTCTGAGGGTGCAAGCGACATTAGTGTTCCTCTGTAGTGGGGGAATACTTTAAAGACCGGACAGGAAAAGTGCAATCTGCCTGGAATGAGAGCAGCTGAGTGATCGAGAAGTCGGGAAGAGGCTTACACCTTCCAAAGTGCATTTGACTCTAATCCTAAGAGTCATTGGATCTGGTGAGTGTGTTTACTGTTTCATCTGATATCACAGGAAGTCACCTATATTGCAGATGAATACTCTTTGATGAACTGTGTAGCCTGGTTTATGTGAGCTGTTGTTGGTGAACTAACTAACTATTTGTATGAATACATAGCAGGCAGCGCTGTTGTTTTTCTTTGTGTATTTGAAGGGAAAGTGGACAGTGACTTGGTACAATAGCGCACATGCACCCAAATAGACTAAAACTCTCCATGTGCAATTGAATTTTATTATTTAAAGTGATCGTAGCGCAGTGTGTAATTGCTTGAAAAACCCTTATAAGGCGTGGTCCAATTAGCCCCAAAAAAGAAAAAAATTCCTTCCCAACTCCAAATGGCAGTCAGATAAAATCCCTGGATCAACACCACCAGGAATGACCTAGTATTTATAGCCATGGATGTCTTTCAATGCAAGCCCCCTTAAACGCAGATATAGAATTTGCCATAACTACTTCCTGTGACAATACATTCCACATGTAAACATTCTTAAAGAGGAACTGTAAGGTCTTTAACTGCTCACCGCCTTTGAGTAGAGAACATACACTTTATAGAGAAAAACCTGGCTTTGATTTTCATTTGAATTAAATTTTCTTTGTTTTTTCCACTTTAAGGCTGAAGCCACGCCCACTAAGAGGCTACATCCGCGGCTGTATATTAATTAGCCCTAGCCTGAATTACCTTATGGGTAGTGACGTGTAGAAATGTCACAAGAAGCACTTACTGTGTTATGCTGGGAATACACGTCTCTTTTCTGCCGTGCGTTTCTGCTCTCGATCGTTTTTGCCACTTGATTCAGCTCTCGATTCTTATCTTCCTCTCGTTTTTCTTATCTTTTTCCATTCACTTCTATCAGAAAACAAGCGGCCAAAGAATCGAAAGCGAGATCGGACATGTCGGAAATTATCTTTCGAACCATCTTATCAGCTCAAAAACAAACCGTGTATTCCCAGCATTAGGGGGAAAAAGTCAGAGGACTTCAGCATCACCAAGGCTAGACAAGTCCACCCTGCAGAGGGAAGAAAGATTCCTGCACAATGTCAGCCCAGACTGCTGTGTGATTAGCTGATTATCTCTTCTTGATAACGTGCAGAATTGCCAAGACCCCGTCCCCCGCCTGTCACTGCTAATTTACCTCTCCGAGACTCCATCTTATCACACTTCCCCATCATCCTCCCGAAGCCTGCAGCATCTGTTTCCCGTAGTGCTTGCAGAATGCAGTGTACTGTATACTTCTGTATATCTTGCCTAGCACAGTGCCTTTCTTCTCACTGCTCTCTAGCAGTAATCAGCTGCCGTGTATTGTACTAATCTGCGGTTATAAAGCATTTTATATGAGTGAGAACGCTGAAGCTGCAGATTAGGACTGTAAAGGCACATACACACGTCGGATTTTTCTGAACGACGGGTCGTTTGAATGTCCCGTCGTTCAGTCGTTCGCACGTCAAATCCGACGTGTGTACAGACTATCGTTCGGGTGATAAGACTGGTTTCCAGCGATCCGCCAACCAGTCTTATCACGCGAACGATAGTCCGTACACACGTCTGATTCCGCGTGCGAACGACTGAACGACGGGACGTTCAAACGACCCGTCGTTCAGAAAAATCCGACGTGTGTATGGGCCTTATACCAGGCTGCTCTGATGACAGCTTTTAGAGCAGAGAGGAAAAACGCACAGTACTAGGACAAGGTATACAGAGGTATACTGTATAGTACATTCTGCGAGCAGGACAGGAACAAATGCTGCAGGAGGGAGAGTGGCATTGGGCAAGTAGGGGAGTTCCAGAATGGCTATTAGCTTTACTTTATATGAGGGGGGCGAACTGTGGCCACATACATGTAGGCGGATGGATCTCTAGAGCACAGGAACACAATTAAAGACAACCTGAGGTGGAGTCATCAAGAGAATGCCAAGAGTGTGCAA